>NW_020837990.1:9201996-9207820 GCF_003676395.1 Aethalodelphis obliquidens
TGTGTGTGTGTGTGTGTGTGTGTGTGTGTGTGTGTGTGTGTGTGTGTACATAGTAAGCACACAATCAGTTCCCAATGTGATTTGATTACTACCTTCCCCTCATTTAAAATTCTCTAAACTCTGTTTGGCTACCTATTATTATCTCTCCATTTTATGGATGAGAAGACTGAGGTTTCAAGAGATTAAACGACTTGCTCGAGAATCCCCAGCTAGTAAGAGGAAGAGTTGGGATTTGAACACATGCCTTTTTGTACCCCATCCCAAAACTGATCCCTGCCAAACCCCCAGCTGTAAAGGGCTACACACATGTAAGATTGTATTTCTATTGGAAAAATACCATACAGCCTGTTTCCAACTGAGGCTGATTTAGTTTTCTCATCCTCAGAGGTGAGTAATAGTGAAGTTTTGGTAATAATGGTAAGAGAAATGGCTTCAGCCAAGATGATTCCAGTTGGAGCTATGCTTTTTTGCCTGGGAGAATGTGTGTGTGTGTGTGTGTGTGTGTGTGTGTGTGTGCACGCGCAGCCAAGGGGCACCATCTGTATTGAAGAGGGAAAGTCACATTGATTAGGAAAGAGAATGACTTCGGAGGAGCTGCCAAGACACTGGAACTCAACCTAGTGCTGATATATGATAACCAGGGCACGTTACTGAAAGGCATAAAATAATACAAAAAGTTATTTTTCAGTCAATATGCTGACACAGCACCATTTTGGGTCCCTCACTGAAAATGATATATGAATTATCTCAACCTAAAGTCGGACGTATAAATTATAGAATATATCTTTCACTGTTTTATTTGGGCTGTAAAGCGACACCTTATTATTTCTCCCTCCTGGTATTCTTTTAATGAATCGGAATTTGAAAGTGAAATATTTATTATATTGCAGGGGAGAGATTACATCGTGCTTCAGAAATGAGGGAGGAAGGGGTATGGAAATCAGGTGGCATCTTGGTAACTGGTCTCTTTCTTGTTGATGAGAAATGGCCGATGCAGGTGTTTTCCCTGAGTTGTGAGAAGCTTACTGAAGAGGACCCCTCTGGTGTGCAAACACGGGGCCACGGGCTGCCGAGTCGGGGTCAGGGATCAAAGCCCCTAGCTTGCTTGTATCCATAAACCCTCCTCATCCGACTGGGAACATCCAGTGGATGTTTTCATGAGTGGAGATGGAGTATCATGAGCCCTCTTGTTAAATCCGGCTGGGGTGGAGGAAAAAAGAGGGAGGAAGAGGGGAGGAAATGCCGTCATCTCCATTGGTTGTTGGATGTTGGTAATGGCGATTGATTATTCAAACCACAGTAACAGGGCAGTTATGGTGACTCAGTACTGGCTTAATGGATATATTTCCTCTACTAGCTCCCAAATCAGTCCTGATGGATGATGTTGGGAGTTTAGGATGTCATATAACTGCTCAGGGCCAGGCAACAAGATTGTCACACTGTTCATGGTGAGAGCAATTTTTCCTAGGATGCTAGAGGATTCCTGGTGTCCCCACTACAGATAATGGGAGAACAAATGGGTTAAAAGTTTGGACCCATATCGTAAGGCAAGGTTACCAAGCAGCGACACCACATTTCTTGTGACTGTGACCATAGCTCAGGGATGAGAATCTATGCACAACTTCAGTGTTTACTCCTCATTCATTCATTCATCCATTTATTCATCTAGTCCATAAATAGTCATGAGCACTTCTGGGTGCCATGCACTGTGTTAAGCACCGTGGAAAAGTAAGAAGTAATATCCAGCTCCCGTGCTCAGTGACCTATGGGCTAATGGGAAAGACAAACCATAAACAGGAATCAACCAGGTGTGTCAAGTTACGCCATCAGGATATGTAAGGATACAGTGCTGGCACAAAAAGGAGATGATTGACTTTGCTCGAAGGGAGTGGATGGGTGGAAGGCTTCAAGTCCTCCACAAGGTGATTTATAGACAAATCTGAATCGAATGGATCCCTTCATCATTAATGAGGAGATAATAGTTTAAAGCAACAGAAGGGCATTCTAGAGAAAGTGCAAAGGCACTTTACATCCTGTAAACAGGATGGTTGGAACAGAGTGTTGGAGACAGGATGACCAAGCACTCAGGGTGGAACGTTTGTTATGGAACTCCATTTTGTGGGTACAAACCCTCTATTCCCACAATGAATTCTCTTTTCACGATGATCATCTCATCATGATTATGATCACCTCATTGTGATCACTCTGATCTTTATGTTGTCTCACCTTACTCCAAAACTGAAATTTGCTCCTTGATCCCCTAGCTTATACACGCCATAATCAAGGCTGGCAAACAGGAAGGTGAACACTTTCCTGTCCAGCTCAAGAAATATGGTGGGAAGGACAGTGCCCACTGTCCCTAACCCACACCTTTCTTGTTTCTCACACTCAGACCCAAGCCTTTCAGCGCCCGTTCTCTGGTTGGTGGCATTCACGGATGGGTCACTACATAAGCTGTTCACGGGATGGGGTGGGCATCTGTCTCCAGAAACCAAGAGCCCTAAGCATTTTAGCCCAAGTAGCTGGAGACTGCTTTGCAAGCAGGAGGCATGTGAAATAGATTTGACTGGCACTCTGAGCCTGAGGGCCTGGAGGGGCTGAACTCCATTTGTCAGGGCAGTGTTTTTGTGTTGAATACGGCTAGCGCAGGGAAGGAGCACGTGGTCTGGGAGACTGTTACACCAGTGGAATGGCAGCAGCCCCTGTGGGGTTGGGTGTAGGGGGCCTCCAACAGGGATCAGCATCTTTCTTGTATTAGCAATTCAGACGGCACTGGCAGCAACGTGAAACTCTCTCTTGACAGCCAGCTCCTGGGAGCTACGAGTTAAGCTAAGGACCTGCCAATTGTAAAATTCCCTGTGTTCTCTGAACAACTAAGGTGGTGGTGGCAGCCCAGATGAGGAGGCCGTGGCACTTCTTCCTGACAGCAGTGGCATAACCCAGTGATTGCAATGTATCTCATCTCCTTGTCATGGCAGTGCATACATATCGTTCATAGAAACACAGCTGGATGAGACTTAGACAAAACCCAGTCCCACCCCTTCATCCTTTGCCTGCAGATATTGTGACAAGATGAAGGTTACAGAGTGGTCAAGTTCAGACTTGAACCCAGGTTTCCTGACCTTCCCTCCTCTGTCCTTTTCCTGCGTCTTCAAATGTTCGTGGCTGGGGGTGGGGCAGGATCATAGGGGAAAAGCAATGGAAACAAACAAAATAGTGACAGATTCAAGGTGCATCTAATATCTGGTGGTCAATTTATAAATTGTTTCCAAACAAGTTTGCCCTCTAACGTTTGCTAAGTTTTAAAAAGAAGATTCCTAGTCAATGACGGTATTTACCACTACGTTTTACTGGTAGCGAAATGCATGTTTGTCCCTTGCCTCAGCACATATGAATTTATGTAGCAGTTAGTGAAATTCAAGAAAATAACATTCAGGTGCTGAAACTCACCACCAAGAGTAGCAGAGGCTGGATCAACGTTGGCTGGGGCTGAGTTTGGTGGAGGCTCTCTAGCAGCAAGGGGAGGGGTACGGTGACAAACACTGTCTTTCATTCCTGGGATGAGATCATTTCAAGCATCTGCTGACACCCACACAGAGCTTGTTTAGGTAGACACATCCAGGAGCCGTGGGCTACCAGAATGGATGGGTCTTGGGGAAACCAGAGTATGAAGAACGTCCTCAATATTTAAATACATGCCATGAATGGAAAAGAAAAGGAATGTCTTCAGATGTGGGTAGGTAGTGTGTGTGTGTGTGTGTGTGTGTGTGTGTGTGTGTGTTGGGAGGGACTGCAAAGTGGCATGACAATGTTGTAAGGAAGGTAGTCTTTCCTTCACACTGTCTCCTCCAGAACCTCACCGATCTCCCTTCAATTTCAATCCCTTCTAGAAAAAAATCAGGGACTCCCTTTCCCATCATGAGCTTAGATTTATGGCTCTGTGATAATGAAACCAAGTTTTAAAAACAAACACTCCAGAACTTTTCCATACAGAAGGATGCATTTCTGTTTCCCTTAATTATCTTGAGAGACTGTCCACCCTCTATCCATAAGGAGGCCTGCCCTTGCTCATACCATCCTTGGAACTCTCCTGGGGATCTTCAGCACGGTCATGAAAAGTCTTTTCATTAGCTATACATCATTTGTAACTTTGGGGTTCAGTCAAGGTCATGCAGAGCCATGTCTGAATTCAAGGAGGGAGATTTGCCATGGATAGGTTTGGTTTGGATCACAAACCAAGTATGGCTGTATGGTGGCTCATTAGACTGTCTCTCTTCTCATCTTTGTCTGTCAACTTGTTATTGTTTTCTGTAATGGGAACATGCCTTCCTCCCACCCCAGTTGTGTAATTGTTTAACTCCATTGTTTAACTCTGAATAATCACCACCACCACCACAACACAACCCTTGTGATATTAACTGTTGGTATGAGTAGACTGACATTCCCTCCTCTCTGTCATCTTCATCCTGTTAGCCTGGAAAGAGCCCTAAGTGGTCTTCAAAAGCCTGGGCTTGAATTCTGGTTCTGTTATCCACCAGCTGTGGAAACTCGAGCATGTCCCTAGCCCTCTGTGAATTTCAGTTCTCTGAACTACGGAAAGTAAATAGAAATGTTTACCTTGAAAACTTATGAAGATTAAATGAACAAATGTGAGAAAGTTTCCAGTGCTTAAGAAATGTTTAATAAATGTTTGTATCTCATTTTAAATAAGGTAACAGCTTAGGATGTTTTCTCTTTCTATTCTCTTTTTACTCTCTATTCTAATTCTCTGTCTAGCCCTGCCTTCTTACTTTCCTTGATACTCATCATCATGCCTTGTGATATCTCTGGCTTCTCCCTGTTTTACCAAGAAGCTATTGGGAGATAGAGAAGGTGCAATGTAGGGTAATGAAAGGGAATAAATAGAGAGAGTTTGTCATGACTCCACACCCAGCTCAGGAATGACACTAGACCTCAGACTATAGATCTCACTGAGCTGGAAAATACCCTCACAAGCCACTAGGCTCATGAGGCTGGGTCTTAGCTGGACAGGAGGGCTGAGGTCCTCTCCTCCGGGTTCCAGGTTAAGAAATGGGGATGCAGTGGTGAAGAAGACACAATCCTGCCCTGAGAGGCCTTACTGTGACCTATTCTGTGAAAATTGTTGTTGAAGGAGGAGAAGGTATATAGTAGGAGCCTCTAAAGTGCCCCAAATAATCCGTGAGTCCAGAAATTCATATGCTTGTGTAAGCTCCTCCCCTGACTCTGGGATGGACCTAGTGACTTCTTTCCAACAATTAAAATACGGCAAAAGTGGTGGGATGTCCCAAACTCCAGATAATACTACAAAGTTACAATAATCAAAACAGTGTTATTTTGGTACAAAAACAGACATATGGATCAATGGAACAGAATAGAGAGTCCAGAAATAAACCCACACACCTACTGTCAATTAATCTTCAACAAAGTAGGCAAGAATATGCATACACTGGAGAAAAGACAGTCTCTTCAGCAAGTGGTGTTGGGAAAGCTGGACAGTTACATGTAAATCAATGAAATTAGAACACTCCCTCACACCACACAAAAAAAATAAATTCAAAATGGCTTAAAAACTTAAATATAAGACATGACACCAGGCTTCCCTGGTGGCACAGTGGTTGAGAGTCCGCCTGCCGATGCAGCGGACACGGGTTCGTGCCCCGGTCCGGGAAGATCTCACGTGCTGAGGAGCGGCTGGGCCCGTGAGCCATGGCCGCTGAGCCTGCACGTCTGGAGCCTGTGCTTCACAGCGGGAGAGGCCACAACCGTGAGAGGCCCGCATACTGCAAAAAAAAAAAAAAAAAAA
>NW_020837990.1:9208220-9209076 GCF_003676395.1 Aethalodelphis obliquidens
AAAAAAAAAAAAAAAAAAAAAAAAAAAAAAAAAAAAAAAAAAAAGACATGACACCATAAAACTCCTAGAAGAGAACATAATCAAAATATTCTCTGCCATAAATTGTAGCAATGTTTTCTTAGGTCAGTCTCCCAAGGCAAAAGAAATAAAAGCAAAAATAAACAAATGGGACCTAATCAAATTTATAAGCGTTTGAAGAGCAAAGGAAACCATAAACCAAAAGGAAAGACAACCTATAATCTGTGAGAAAATATTTGCAAATAATGCAACTGACAGGGCCTAATTTCCAAAATATACAAGCGGCTCATTAGCTCAATATGAGCTAAAAAACAAACAACCCAATCAGAAAATGGGCAGAAGACCTAAATAGATATTTCTCCAAAGAAGATATACAAATGGTTAACAGCAAATGAAAAGATGCTCAATATCACTAATTCTTAGAGAAATGTAAATCAAAACTACTATGAGGTATCACCTCACACCAGTCAGAATGGCCATCATAAAAACGTCTACAAATAATAAATGCTGAAGAGGGTGTGGAGAAAAGGGAACACTCCTGTGCTATTGGTGGGGATGTAAATTGATGCAGCCACTATGGAAAACAGTATGGAGGTTCCTTAACAAACTAAAAATAGAGTTAATATATGATCCAGCAATCCCACTCTTAGGCATATATTTGGAAAAGATGAAAACTCTCACTTGAAAAGATACATGCAACTCCATGTTCATAGCAGCACTATTTACAATAGCCAAGACATGAAAACAACCTAAGTGTCCATCAACAGATGAATGGATAAAGAAGATGTGAGATATATATATATATATATATATATATATATATATATATATATATATA
>NW_020837990.1:9209086-9403252 GCF_003676395.1 Aethalodelphis obliquidens
ATATATATATATATATATATATATATATATATATATATATATATATAACGGAATACTACTCAGCCATAAAAAAGAATGAAATGATGCCATTTGCAACAACAAGGATGGACCTAGAGATTATCATACTAAGTGAAGTAAGTCAGACAGAGAAAAACAAATACCATATGATATCACTTATATGTGGAATCTAAAAAAATGATACAAATGAACTTATTTACAAAGCAGAAATAGACTCACAGACATAGAAAACAAACTAATGGTTACCAAATGGGAAAGGAGTGAGAGAGGGATAAATTAGGAGCTTGGGATTAACAGATTCACACAACTATACATAAAATAAACAACAAGGTCCTACTGTGTAGCACAGGGAACTATATTCAATATCTTATAATAACCTATAATGGAAAAGAATCTGAAAAAGAATATACATATCTGAATCACTTTGCTGTACACCTGAAATAAATACAACATTGTAAATCAACTATACTTCAATAACAAAGGGAGTGGTGAGATGTCACTTCTGAGATTAGGTTACCAAGAGACTGACCCTGAAGGAAGTCATCTGGCATATTTTGAGCTGCTTTACAGAGAGGCCTATGTGGTAAGGAGCCCAGGGAGGCCCCCAGACAATGCCAGCCAGGAGCTGAGGCCCTCAGTCAAAAAGCCTGCAATGAACTGAGTCTTCCTGGTGAGAAGATGTGGAAAGAGATCCTTCCCCAGTTGAGCCTTGATACGAGACAGCAACCCAACCAACACCACAACTGCAGCCTTTTGAGAGAACTTGAGGTGGAGGCATCCCGCTAAGGTGTGCTTGGATGCCTGATTCACAGAAAATGTGAGCCAATAAAACTGTGTTATTTTTAAGTCACCTAGTCTTGGGGTCTTTGTTATATAACAATAGATAACTAATAAGAGGGGTTGGAGAAAGGGTGACTTTTCCTTACTATATTTTTAAATTCTTTTTCCAACTTTATGGAGAGATAATTGACATATAACACTGTGTGAGTTTAAGGTACACAACATAATAATTTGAAATGAAATTCAAATATATTGTGAAATGAGAATGACTGCCAGAGCCGGGTACACAGGAGGTGCTCAGTAAGTGTCCGATGAATGACCCATCCCAGAACATGAGCTATTCTCCGAGGCCTCACTCAGTGCTGTGTCACACTGTGGACCCCCAAATAAATCATAGGACGCCCAGTCAAATTTTGAATTTTAGGTCCAAGAGGAATCATCTGTGGGATGAGTATGTCCCATCTAGTGCCTGGGAGATATTTATACTAAAAAATAATATTTGTTTGCTGTTGTTGCTAAATCTAAGCCCAGGAAGGGGCAGGAGCAGCTTGGACCTGGGAGAGACAGGACAGCAAGTGTACACAGGAAGGTTAGCTAACACATCCACCACCGGACAGTTAACCATTCTTGTGTGTGTGGTGAAAACGTTTAATCTACTCTCTTTGCAACTTTCAAATATACAGCACAGTATTGTATAGTCACCATGCTGTACGTGACATCCCCAGAAAACTCATGTATTCTTTTAAAAGCAGAGTGTCTAGCTTCCTAAAAAGGAAGAAGAAGGGCAATCTCCTTCTGGAGAAGCTACCTATTAGAGCTGTTGTTTTTAACTCTGAGTCTCACACACACAGGTGATGGAGCTGCTGGCCTGCTGATTCTTCATTCTCCTGGCCAGATTCTCCAGGAGAGGCACCTTCCTTCTCTTTCATTAGCCTTTTTCCTCAAGTCCTTTTCTATACCTCCCACTTTCCACTTCTGATGTCCCCTTGCCCCATACCAGTCTGCTGCTATAGCTCCAGCTTGCAACTGAAGGAGAGGCAATTTTATCAGGATCCCCAGGGGCAATCGGGGACTCTGCGTCCAAGATGTCCTGGCCCTGGTTACCTCCTCAACATCTCCAAACACAATATTAAGTCTCAAGAAGCAGAGGGGTCCTCTGAGCCTGATGTATTACTTGGCACCTGTTGCCTGGCAATGAGATGTAAGGCTGCCAGGACACAGGGGAGGAGCCTGGGAGAGCTCTCATTTTTCCTGCCATTCTTCACTTGGGGAATGGGAATTCAAAGTTCCAGAGTCTCCCACCTGTGGAGATATCAGAGCCTGGTCTATCCCTATTCAAGGGGATATTTCTTTATCCACTACTGTCTCCATAGCTGGTCAAGATGGCTTCCTGCCCATCCCTCAGAGGCTCCTCTCCCAAACCTCCAAAAGCACAATTATTCTCCACATCTTAACATGGCCCTCTCAGCACAGTCCAACCCATGCTGAATTATGCCTGCCCCCTGAGTGCACACACACACACACACACACTCCTACCCCCTTTCTTCTCAATATCAAGACTCTAAATCTTCTTTGAAAATGAAATCTATTATTCACTCAAATAATCATCTTACCACCCCCCTCCCCCCAAGAGGATTAGCATCTGTGAGCATTATTTAAAGTGCTGCTTGGTTCCCATTTTGAAAAGCTGTTTTCTCCCCTCCCTCTCTTGCTGCATCCCCAGTGGAGGCTCGATGCAGACAGAAGCCCGGCACGGCAAGAGAGTTCGGCTCTCATTAACACAGATCCCATTTATTTAAAAATAGCAATATTATGCCACTTTCAAATAGCCGGAGTGAGCTAAACCATTAAAGGATTGTGCATCGCTGACTTCGGACCTATTGTGAAGGCTTAATATTTCACAGCACAGTGACATACAGCACAGTGATATGCAGCACATAACCCACGGAGCAGCGCTATTGGTTTGGCTGTTCGGTAGTGATGAGCAGGGAAATAATTGAAGAGAATGCTTTATGGTCTAACACAGAGGAAGGAAGAGAGCTGGGGCTTGGAGAAGGCCTCCTGAAGCTAAGGGTGGGGACTGAGGCACAGATGGAGTGGGTACATCAGTGATGCATTGATAGGTAATCAGGGGTTAAAAGCGTGGATGGATGGATACTCCACCTCCAGGGTCTTCTTCACAGTGTTGTCATTTTCCAGAATCAATGTTCCTAACACAGCTAGTGGACTGGACTTCTATGCATTTCCACTCAGATCCCAGAAAATGGCTAAATTATGTGATGCTTGGAATGAAGTCTCATATGGAGTTTGGGGGGGGGATGAATTTGGGTGTGATGGGGCAATGGCTAAGGAACCATGAGCATTAGCTTTGGAATTAAGACATATTTCAGTTCCAATCTTGATTCCACCTTTCACTATGTGACCTAGAGTAAATTCTTAGCTTCTGGAATCTCAGTTCTCTAATCTCTACAATGGGAATGATAAAAGCTACATTCTGAGGTTGTCATGAGGGCTGAGCATACAACAACCCTCAGTTAATGTTGGTTTCTTCCTTTTTGTATCTCTAGTCCTCTTTCCTTCTCCCCTTTCCCTCCCTCCTCCTAACACACAGCACTCTCTTCGCCATCACTATGTTCTCCCCGAAGCCTTGGGCCCAGCCTGGACTGTGGTCCTGTTGCATGTGCACCTTGCTCCATGGAAGTGATTCCCTCTAGTCCTCAGCCTCATTCTCTGTCTGCAGTTGTGGGCCTCCCAAGATTGCTTTGTTTACACGTGTTCTACCCAAGGAGGCCAGGCAGGTGACTCTCAGAAGAGTAGGGCTTCAAAGACCCAGTTGTCTGAAGTAGAGATTCTGAGATTCTGGAAAAGCCTGAGTAGATGCAAGCTCTAATGCCCCCAGTCTTCCATGGCCTCTTCTCAAGGCTCTGGGTCCTACTGGGTGTGTCTCAGGCCTGGGCATCTTCCTCGCAGCAGGCTGGTTGAACTCTACCGAATGAGGGAGTGAACGCAGCATGTGCGCGGATGGACCTCTGCGGCCCCTTCACTGAGCCTGGTCCTCCCCGCTGCAGCAGCTCAGATTCATTTGCAAGAGGTGAGGAGACGAGCCTCTCTGTTCAGACCCATCACCTATGGAGTCAGCCTGCTCTAGCCTGAGGAGTGGACGTTTTCACAAGCGTTAAAGACAAAATAGGGACGAAGTCTCCCGCCCACCCATTTCCCTCGTCTCTTGCAGCCTGCTCCCTGCTTGCCTTTTTATTTTCAGATTCTCCTTCTTCCACTGACCCGATCCTCCGCCCGTGGGTAATCACCCTCCTCTTCCTTAGTCTGTAGTTGTTTCTTAAAATAAAATTTTTTAAAATGGTTTCTCAAATCAAAGGTAGCACAAACGGCACCTTCTGTTTTGTTAGTCTCTTGGAAAAAAATATCCTTTGATATCCTCCTCCTTTAACCAACGGGGGCCTCTTGCCCTTTGCCGTAGGTTCTGAGCACAAGGAGCTCAGTTGCAGCTCCACACACATTTAATTAGACTGTGTGTGGGGAGTGGTGCGGGGTGGGAGAGTGAGTGTGTTCGTCCTGTAGCCACAGAGCCAAAGCTGCCTGTTGAGCTGAGGATGCAGAACGCGTGGGACTGCGGAGAAGCGCCAGGTTTTCTGCCTATGGGGGAGGGGTGAAGAGAGTGAAGGTGGGGAGGAAGCCCAGCTATGCTGCGTTCCCCTTCCTCAAATCCTGCTGAGTGGAAGACTGTCTCCCTCAGGAAGATCTTTTCAAATCTGATGGGGTCTTCCAGAAATGAAATCATGCTCCATGGAATTGCAATGACCTTGAGAGGTCATCCAACGTAGCCCCCGCATGGCAGGTGATGGGGGTCTGGGGCTGGTCCCGACATCAAGGCCTGAGACTGGAAGGCAGCAGAGCCCTAGTTCTTGTAGTAGTAGATTTAATTTAGGTATTTTCTTTATTACTGGGTATACATGTTTCAAAAGATTCCCTTAGCCTCTTTTCCTCCACCTTTCCCTTCCTCCCTCCCTCCCTCCCTTCCTTCCTTTCCTTTCTTTCCTTCTTCTTCTCTTTGAATTCCCCTTCAAAGATCTAAACCAGTCACCTTAAGACGGAGGATGCAAAGTAGGGGAGTATATTCAAAGGTATTGTAAGGTTACCATTTCTGTTCTTTTTTCTCTTGCCTTAAGCTCTGCTTCACAGAACAAGCAGACCTGTAAATGAGATGTAGCTCATTCATGAATTGCTTGTGTATTACTTGGGGACACATTTTCCCATCAAAAATGATTGATGATTAGGTTCCCTTACTGGCCCACAGATGACCATTTATCCAAATGGTGGCCTTGAAATAGGAATCTCCTCAAATTTCCTGAGCATTCTATGAGCAAAGAGTCCTCAGAAGCCTAAATGTGGTCCCCAAACTGAATTTTTGAGCCTCTAGGAGCACTTAGCACCTGACTCAGCCTCGCACTCTCTGAGGTGGAGCTGGGGGTGGAGGGGCAATTGCTAAGGAACCATTCACATTAGCTTTGAAATTAGGACAGACTTTGGTTCTGATCTTGATTCCAGAAACTCCAGAGGAAAAGTGGGTAGTGGTGGACAACAGGGTTCTACTCCTTGGCTTCACCACTTTTTACTTCTGCTTTATTGAATGAGTCATTTAGTGTCTCTGGCCCTCATTTTCCTTAAAGGGAATACAGACAAACATGAAGAAACACACAAAAAGAGACCTAAAGCCTATCCAGAAATAAACACTAATCTATAAAAATATTCAGATGAGAGCAGGCATGTTGGTAGACTGTGATTAGAACTCATTGGTGGTGGCCTGGAAAGACTACAAAGAGGGGAAGAGGAAATAACATGGACCAAACACTTACTATGAATCAGGCACCATCTTGAGTGGTTTGCATAGAAAGAGCAAGTTGGAAAATATATGATTTAAATATATCATACCAGCATCCGTCTGAAGGAAGAAATTGTTTTTCTTTAGAAAATACCTTCGATAAGCTACTTTGTGTGTGGATGGTGAGGATGTCTTTTGGGAAGAAGCACAGACACAAAGAGAATGCCGAGCTGTTCTACACAAGAAATGAATAGAATTTCTGGTTCAAATGACCTCCCCATTAAGATGATGCTAAAGGAATGCAAAAATGAATAAACCCATAATAATATCAAAGGAATAAAGAGTGAGGTCAAAATCACCAGCAGATGAGAGATTTCAACAAACCCTTGGAAAATTAAAACTAGATGAAAGTGGGTTGATAAATGAAATGGCCATGGAGCCAAAGCCCAGAATACATTCAGGTGGTGACTGCAGAGGAGATGGAAGCCAGTCTTCCTGGCAAAAATAAGAGGCTCTGGGCTGAGTCAACAGGTGTGGAAAAGGAGAAGGAGGAGTGATATGTTTTCACTGCCCTCTACCCTTGGCACTGGGCTCCTATCTTAAGGAAAGGGAGGCAATCTAGGGCTTCTAGTGTGGGTACCAGAACCCCACGAGCCTCCTCATTCTGTCCCCAGCCTTACAGATGGTTTTTGTTTTTTCTTTTTTATTGAAGTATAGTTGATTTACAGTGTTATGTTAATTTCTGGTGTACAGCAAAGTGATTCAGTTATACATATATATTTTTTCTTTTCATATTCTTTTCCATTATGGTTTATCACAGGGTATTGAATATAGTTCCCTGTGTCATACAGTAGAACGTTGTTTATCCATCCTATATATAACAGTTTGCATCTGCTAATCCCAAGCTCCCAATCCATTCTCTCCCACTCCCCCCTCCCACTTGGCAACCACAAGTCTGTTCTCTATGTCTGTGAGTCTGTTTCTGTTTCATAGATATGTTCATTTGTGTGATATTTTAGATTCTATATATAAGTGATATTATATGGTATTCGTCTTCCTCTTTCTAACTTTCTTCACTTAGTTTGATCACCTCTAGGTTCATCCATGTTGTTGCAAATGACATTATTCTTTTTTTATGGTGGAGTAGTACTCCATTGTATACATGTATCACATTTTCTTTATCCACTCATCTTTGGATGGACTTTTAGGTTGTTTCCATGTCTTGGCTATTGTAAATAGTGCTGCTATGAACATAAGGGTGTATGTATCTTTTTGAATTATAGTTTCGTCTGGATACATGACCAGGAGTGGGATAGCTGGATCATATGGCAACTCTATTTTTAGTTTTTTGAGGAACCTCTGTACTGTTTTCTATTGTGGTTACACCAATTTGCATTCCCACCAACAGTGTCAGAGGGTTCCCTTTATAGATGACTTTCCAACCTGAATCTTAAATCAAAGCCTGATACTCAAAAGCTCTGACCTATAGCCTTATTCTCATTTGAAGAAGCCCACCAGAGAAAGAGACTTACATACACAATATCCAGTTGGATAGTCAACCAGATCCATATTTATAAATCTTAGTGTCCAACCAGATTGCCAAGTACACCAGGAAAATCATCAGCGAAATATAAAGACGAAGGTAAACAAACAGAACAACAGAGCTTACTCAAGGAGCAGGAGAAAACTTTCTAAACATGAACTAATAACCCCAGAGAACTTCAAAGTAATATATATATCCATCATCATCACCACCACCATCATCATCATCCCTGTCATCACCATAACTGACACTTCCTTAGCACTTCTCTGAGACAGGCCCTCTTTTAAACATGCATTTACTCATTTAATCCTCATAATATCACAGGAGGTACCCATTATAATCATTCTTCATGTTGGAGATGAGAAAACTGGGCATGGGGTGTTAAGTGACTTGTCCAAGTTCACAGAACCAGTAGGTGGCAGGGTTGAGATCTGAACTCAGTTGGTTTGATTTCTGAGTTTGTGCTTTTTCTCTTTTTCCCCAAATTTTATTTACTTATTTATTTAAATTTTGAATTTTATTTAATTTATTTTTTTATATGCAGGTTCTTCTTAGTTATCTATTTTATATATATTAGTGTATACATGTCAATCCCAAAACTCCCAATTCATCACACCGCCACTTTCCCCCCTTGGTGTCCATATGTTTGTTCTCTACATCTGTGTCTCTATGAGTTTGTGCTTTTAAACACTACATTAAACTTTCTCTCATTAAAACTAAAATTAAAAAATAAAATTAAAAAAAATGAAAATACAAAAAATGCTCAAACCAAACAACCAGACTATGAAGTAAAAATAACCAGAGAATAGGAAAATCCTTGTGGTAATTAAAAATATATGACTGCCAAAATACAAAATTTACTGGAAGAGCTGGAAGGTAAGGTCAAAGATATCTCCCAGAGTATAGAGGTGAGAGGGGAGAGAGAGAGGGAGAGAAAGAGAGAGAGAGATGGGGGCAAGAAAATTATCAAAGAAATTATCCAAGCATATTTCCCAGAACCAAAGAATATCATGAGTCCTTAGGCTAAAAGGGCATAATTGTCTAACACAATGAATGAAAATGGTCCACACCGAGACTCACACTGATGACATTTGAGAACAATAAAGATAGAGAAAAAGCATGCAACCCTACTGACTGGCCTCACTTTAAAATCATCACCAGCTTCAAGTGGCCTCTGAGGCTACCCTACATCCCCCTACATTTTCCTAGTCCCTTCACTCCCCCACTCAACTTGGCCGTTATTTTACATCATTTCTTCCCAATCCTCCACAAATGTCCCCTCTACTCTCTCTTAGCTGACAAACAAAAGAGAACTTTGCCACCCACCCACTATATCTATTGCTTCTGCTCCCGGATACTCTGCCTTTTCTGACACAACAACACTAGACGGTCTGTAGTTACTCCTAGCACATCAGTTATAGTCCAGATTCCATCCTCTTCCCCAACAATTCTCACCAACCTCCCTTATTAGTTCTTCCCTCCCTTGCTGATCATTCCCATCTACATAGAAATAGCTTAAAAAGAGCACTTCCACCCCCATCACCCTCCAGCTATGGCCTCTATTTTCTTTTCTTTTTTTAAAAATTGGAGTATAATTGCTTTACAATGTTGTGTTAGTTTCCGCTGTACAACAAAGTGAATCAGCTATATGTATACATATATCCCCTCCCTCTTAGACCTCTCACCCATCTAGGTCATCAGAGCATTAAGATGAGTTCCCTGTGTTTTACCGCAGGTTCCCACTAGCTATTTTACACGTGGTACTGTATTTATGTCAAACCTAATCTCCCAATTCATCCACCATCCCCTTCCCCCCCACCCCATGTCCACACGTCCATTCTCTATGTCTGTGTCTCTATTCCTGCCCTGCAAATAAGTTCGGCTGTGCCATCTTTTTAGATTCCACATATGTGAGTTAACGTACGATATTTGTTTTTCTTTCTGACTCACTTCACTCTGTATGACAGACTGTAGGTCCATCTACATCTCTACAAATGACTCAGTTTCATTCATTTTTATGGCAGAGTATTATTCCATTGTATATATGTACCACATCTTCTTTATCCATTCATCTATTGATGGACATTTAAGTTGTTTCCATATCTGGCTACTGTAAATAGTGCTGCAATGAACCTTGTGGTACATGTCTCTTTTTGAATTATGGTTTTCTCAGGGTATATGCCCAGTAGTGGGATTGCTGGGTCATGTGGTAGTTCTATTTTTAATTTTTAAAGGAACCTCCATACTGTTCTCCATAGTGGCTGCATCAATTTACATTCCCACCAACAGTGCAAGAGGACTCCTTTTTCTCCACACCCTCTCCAGCATTTATTGTTTGTAGATTTTTTGATGATGGCCATTCTGAATGGTGTGAGGTGATACATCATTGTGGTTTTGATTTGCATTTCTCTAATAATTAGTGATGTTGAGCATCTTTTCATGCGTTTGTTGGTAATCTGTATGTCTTCCTTGAAGAAATGTCTGTTTAGGTCTTCTACCCATTTTTGGATTGGGTTGTTTGTTTTTTTGATATTGAGCTGCATGAGCTGTTTGTATATTTTGGAGATTAATCCTTTGTCAGTTGCTTCATTTGCAAATATTTTCTCCCATTTGAGGGTTGTCTTTTCATCTTGTTTATGGTTTCCTTTGCTGTGCAAAAGCTCTTAAATTTCATTAGGTCCCATTTTTTTGTTTTTGTTTTTATTTTCATTACTCTAGGAGGTGGGTCAAAAAAGATCTTGCTGTGATTGATGTCAATGAATGTTTTTCCTATGTTTTACTCTAAGAGTTTGATAGTGTCCAGTCTTACATTTATGTCATTAATCCATTTTGAGTTTATTTTTGTGTATGGTGTTAGGGAGTGTTGTAATTTCATTCTTTTACACGTAGCTGTCCAGTTTTCCCAGCACCACTTATTGAAGAGACTGTCTTCTCCATTGTATATCCTTGCCTCCTTTGTCATAGTTTAGTTGACCATAGGTGTGTGGGTTTATCTCTGGGCTTTCTATCCTGTTCCATTTATCTGTATTTCTGTTTTTGTGCCAGTACCATACTGTCTTGATTACTGTAGCTTTGTAGTATAGTCTGAAGTCAGGGACACCTGATTCCTCCAGTTCCATTTTTCTTTCTCAAGGTTGCTTTGGCTATTCGGGGTCTTTTGTGTTTGCATACAAATTGTAAAATTTTTTGTTCTAATTCTGTGAAAAATGCCACTGGTAATTTGATAGGGGTTGCACTGAATCTGTAGATTGCTTTGAGTAGTATATTAATTTTCACAATATTGATTCTTCCAGTCCAAGAACATGGTATATCTCTCCATCTGTTTGTGTCATCTTTAATTTCTTTCATCAGTGTTTTATAGTTTTCTGAGTGCAGGTCTTTTGCCTCCTTATGTAGGTTTATTCTTAGGTATTTTATTCTTTTTGTTGTAATGGTAAATGGGTTTGTTTGCTTAATTTATCTCTCTGATCTTTCATCGTTAATGTATAGGAATGCAAGAGATTTCTGTGCATTAATTTTTTATGGCCTCTATTTTCTTCCTCCCTTTTAGAAAAATTATCTCCTTGAAAGAGTTGCTAGACTCTCTCTCCAGCTTATCTCTTCTTAATTTTTTCTTGAACACTCCTCAGTGAAGCCTCCACTCCTCAAAACTGATAGTCTCAAAGTCACAAGTCACTTATGTGTTATAAAAATTATCCAGTGTTCAATTCTTAGTCCTCAATCTATTTGCCACATTCACAGTGTTTTGATATGGTTGATCACTCCCCTTTCCTTCAAATACTTTATCCATTTAGTTTCTAGACACCAGAGTTTTCTGGTTTTCTTCTCCTTCACTGGCCACTTCTTCTCATTCTCCTTTTCTGGCTACTTTCTGTCTCCCTGATCTCTGAATTCTGGCCCTGTTGGAGTATTCCAAGACTGAGTCTTGGATGTCTTTTATTCTCTGTCTATACTGATGCCCCTTGTGATCCCAGCCCAGTAGTTCCATTGCCTTTAATGCCATTTATTTATTTATTAACACTCCCAAATTAATCTTTCCAGTCTCTACCCCTCCCCTGAATCCTAAGCTTATGTACCTAACTTCTTATTCAACAATACAAGTCTTTATCTAGTAGGCATTTCAAATTTAATAAGGTACCAAACCAAAATCCTGATCTTCCCTCCACTGCTCCAAACCTGCTCCTCCCACATTCTTCCCCACATCAGTAAATGTCAATTCCATACTTCCAACTGCACATGCCAAAAACCCACCACAAAACCCAGAAATGAAACAGAATGAAACAAACCTTGATATCTTCTTTGAATTCTCTCATAATCCTAAAAAAATCCATGAGCACATTCTGATATGTATATCTACAATGTATCCAGAATCCTATCACTTCTCTCCAATTCCATTGATATTATTATGGTCTAAGCTATCACTATCTCTCATCTGGACTATTATAAAAATCTCTTTAGCTGCTTCCTTGCTTCTACTTTTGTCCTACTACTGCCTAATCTCTACGAGATGCCAGAGTAGTGCTCTTAAATCATTGTGCACTTCAAGCTATTTTACTCCTCTCATAAACCTTCCCATCTCACTCAGGGTAAAAGCCAAAACCTTTCTATTGGCTTAGAAGACCCTTTATAATCAGGTTCCCCAGATTGCTTTCTAGTTACTGTATTTCCACTCTGGAATGATCTTACCGTACAGGGCTTTTCCCATTGCTGTACTTCCTCTCTGGAATAATCTGGCCCCAGATAAACCAATGGCTCACTCCTCCATCTCCTTTGGGCCTTTGTTTAAATATAACCTTTTCAGTGATGTTACACTTATTGCTTTCAACCATCAAACACATTTTAAAGAACTCAAGGAGAAGAAAAGTTAATTATGTGTACACAAATACATACCATTTCTGTGACTTTTTGTTTATTCTTGATGTTCCAGATTTTCTTCTGGAGTTATTCCCCTTCTGTCTGAAGTCTCCCTTTAGCAATTCTGAGACCATGTCTATTGGCAATGAATTCTTTTAGTTTTTCTTCATCTGTAAAACTATTCCACTTTAATTCCTGAAGGATATTTTCACTGGAAGTAGAATTCTAGGTTGACAGTTCTTCTCTTTCAGCATTTAAAAAATATTATTCCACTTCCTTCAGGCCTTCATGGTTTCTGATGACAAATCTGTGGTAATTGGAATCATTGTCTGATAAGTAGTGCATATTTTAGTTCGGGCTGCTTTTAAGTCTTTTTGTTTGTTGGGTTTTGTCTTTCATTTTCAGCAGTTTGATTACAATGTTTGTGGGAGTGGATTTTCTTGGGTGTATCTTCTCTGGCGTTTGCTGACCTTCTTGAATATATAGGTTTATGTCTTTCACCAATTATTTCAGCAATTATTTCTTCAAACAATTTTTCAGCACTCTATGCTTTTTCTCTTCTTCTGGACTCTGATGGTATGAACGTTTGCAATTTTTTATTGTCTCACAGGAACCTTAGGCTCCATTCATTTTTTCCCGTAGTCTTTTCTCCACATAATTTCTAATGATCAATTTTGAAGTTCACTGAGTCTTCCCTCTGTCATTTCATTCCACTATTGAGCCCACCCAGTATCAATATAATAAGTATAAAAGTTGAGAGGTGAAAAGGAAAGGACATTGAATGTGGGGTGAATATAAATCTTTATATTTTGTAGTGGGTAATCAATAGACGATATCTGTGGTCAATAAATCAAGAAATGGAGGAAAAAACATACCATTTAGTGTAGGGAGGAAACCAGCAGGAGCCCTCACAACAGAAATGGTTTGAAGTGGTTTCCTTTGGGGAGTGGGATTTGAGGTGGGGAAGGGTAGGAGAGGAGACTGTTGATTTCATTGTAAGAATATCTGTACTATTTGATTTTTTAAAAATATTAATGCCTTTCTCTGATTAAAAAAATTAATTATTTTTAAAAAGAAGTGAACAGGAGTTTGAGTATGGGGTCAGGGGGAAGCAGGAGAGATTTGAGAGAAGAGGAGGAGGGAAAGAGTACAGGTAACATGGTGGCAAGTTGGAGCCCACGGAGGAATCCGAAGGTGAAAGTGCTCCACTGAGTGGCTCAAGGCCTTTCAAGGATACAAAACCTAATACTCAATTTTAGGTTGTTGGGATATAAACCTTTATCATTGCCACAAATTTTCCAAGCATTTGCTGTGAACAAAGCTGGCTTATATGTTTAACTGGGAGGGAAAAAAGAGAAAGGGACTGGGTATTGAATACAGTGCACTGACAAGTGAAAAGAATGACAGTGAGATAGGAATGAGACAGAATAGAAGCAAGCATCTAGAGACGGAAGGGCTCATGAGGATCTAAGCACTCTGACGGTCATGGAATCTCAGGAAGACATTCATTTCCTGTGGAATGTGGGATAGGAAGCTTGTCAATTTTATTTAAACTCAGAGGGCAGAGTGACCTTAGCTGACATCTGGAGTATTTAAGTTATCTTACTTAATCCTCAAAGCAACCTTATGAGTTATTATTCATTAATTCAACAAACACTTATTAAATATTTACCTATAGTACTGTCCAGTATGTCTTTATCACTATTCTCAAGGCCCTTATGGTCTAATGAGGGAGATATTACAGCATCAGGTGATAAATACAAGTATGTGTCCCACGAAACCATGGAGAAGTAGCAGCCAAACTACCCTGGGGCTAGGAGAGGGTAAGAAGCTCCATGAGAAGGTAACTCAGGCTGAATTTTGAAAAATAAAAAGGAGTTTACTTGGCAGGAAAAAGGGGTAGGGGTAAGGGTGTTCCAGGAAGGGGGATCTGTGTACGTATGGCAAAGCACTGAAGCAAGAAAGCCTGTGACTCATTAGTTACCTCTCGATGCTGCGTGTCAAGCAGGGTAGGAGACAGACCAGGGGAGATGATATGCTAGGCAGGACTTCCCATGGGGCAAATGGGGCCCCCATCTATGTCAACAGTTTTGGTCAACCCAAATCAGCCTGTCAACACCCAATCTCCTGACATTCCACAAAAGAAACACTGTGCTGCTCAGCGGGAAAGATCTGTGAACCAGGCCATCTTCCTGGAACCAGCCCCAGGCCATGGCACCCCAAGACAACCCCTACTGGCAGTCCTGATCTTCTTTGGGCATCTGATTTAACGCATGTTTGGGGGAGAGTGTCGGGGTGAAAATGGAACCAGGACCCATGCGAATCCTTGTTTAGATCCCAAGCACCAAGAAATGCCTCAGTGACTCATTGGAGCTCCAGATGTATTATCTTCTGTTCCTTTTGTATAGCAGCAACTCTGGCTTCTTGTAATAATCAAGATCAGGGTTACTTGCCCATGATCTACCAGCAAGAACTGTATAAAATGACTGGGCAACACTCAGGACTTTGGATTTGGTGGAACCCTCACTGTTCCTTGGCTGGAAACCAGGAACTCCAGTGCCATAGAACCTGGATTTGTAGGGACTCAAAGTATAAATTGCAAGTAGGTCACTA
This sequence comes from Aethalodelphis obliquidens, assembly GCF_003676395.1. Lineage (NCBI taxonomy): Eukaryota > Metazoa > Chordata > Mammalia > Artiodactyla > Delphinidae > Aethalodelphis > Aethalodelphis obliquidens. The sequence goes on from NW_020837990.1 coordinate 9,223,735, forward strand.
GGAGTGATGATGAGAGGACCACAGCAACTTCTACTCCTGAGTTCCTGAACCTGTATATTCCAGCCATTGAAGACACAGAATTACATATCAGCTATTGGCTCAGAGTATATACTGTACCCTGTAGAATAGCACGCCAACCCCATAGGGTGCTGCCTCTCAGCTGGGGCTTTAGATGGTCCAGTAATGGCTGCTGCATTGATCTGACTTGCTGCTTCAGTGTGATGTGGTATACGGTTGCGTCAGTGGTTCCCATAGTCATGAGCCCATTCTCACACTTTCTTGGCTGTAAAATGGCTTCCTTACTCTGAGACTATTGTTACTACATGGCATCCTGTGTCAGAAAATCTGCATTTCCTCAACCTTCTGAGAGTGGTGCTGACAGAGGTACCTTAGGTGATGAAGACAAACCCATATCCAGAGTAGGTGTCAGTTCCGGAGAGGACAAATCACTTCCCCTTCCAGGGTAGAAGAGGTCCAACATAAAGCACCTGTCGCAAGTTGTCGATTTGTCTCCTGAATATATGGGACCAAGCTGAGATTGTAGCATCAGTTTCTGCTCCCGACGTTCAGTGATAGCAACAGCTGGATCAGCCTTGGGGAGAAGGAACCCATGTAGTTGGGCCCATGCAGTCTCCATCCCTGGGGCATTGGAGAAGCCCCAGGACAGAAGCAAAAGATGTGCAGAGAATGATGTCAGCATGAGGTGAGCCAAAGGCTACAGAGAGCCTGCCTACTGCAGCCAGGGTTGAAATTACAAGCGAGGTAAGGGGATACAACACAGAAGCATCGGATCCCATGGACTTCTTTATGATAAGGAAAAAAATATCCTACTTTTGAAAATTAGAAGAAAAATGGCCATGTGAACATGGTGCCAGATGCAGGAAAGGCCTTTGGGAGTGAGAGGTGCTGGTGAGGAGGCTGGGATGAGCACGGTGGGGGGGTTGGTGGAGGGTTTCTGATCCTGATTTGGGTGCTTATCAGTCATCAGGGAATCCCATCTGGAAAAGCCTTCAGAAGAAGCTGTGGAAACTTGGCAAGAAGCCAGCATTACTTGTTGATTTGGGGTTTGCTAGTGCTTTCCAGGCTTAGCAGCGAGGCTGTCAGAGGTGGGCAGGACTATAGGGATGTCCTGGTCTCATCTCCATCATACAGATGAAGAACTTAAGACCTGTCATTTGAGAGGAAACCTAAGCTCACTCAGGCAATTGTTGGCAAAGATGGACTAGAACACCCTGGCTTAAGGTTAAAGTTGGGGATCTTAAGCAAATATTTCTTGGTAGATCCCCTTTTATCTTTTAATTAGAATATAAGCAGTTTCTCAGGAAAAGCCAGATCCTGTCTTTTCTCAGCAAAAAGAAGGGGTGTACAGGAACGCTTAGCCAGACTTCATGCTAGCAGTCACTTGCCCCTCTTCATCATCTCTCTATCCCAGTGCCCTAGGGAAACCTTCTAAGTGGATTGTGCCTTTGCCATGCATCTATTGCTTGCACTCTTCTTGTAAAAATTGTTTATGGTGATTTTTTTTTTTTTTTTTTTTTGTGGTACGCAAGCCTCTCACTGTTGTGGCCTCTCCTGTTGCAGAGCACAGGCTCCGGACGCGCAGGTTCAGCGGCCATGGCTCACGGGCCCAGCCCCTCCGCGGCATGTGGGATCTTCCCGGAACCCCTGCATCGGCAGGCAGACTCTCAACCACTGTGCCACCAGGGAAGCTCTGATTTTTGTTTTTGCTTAGGATGATTTTTTGATTCTTTGCATGCTGTGGAGTTACAAAATCATCTTTTCTTTTCTCCTACCTTCTGCCTTTGCTTTTAAAATCCTAGAAGTTAACCTACCATCCATCTATCTAAGATAGATTGATCTATCTATCCAGCTGTGCATCTGCCATCCACCCATCCACTCACTCATCTAGCTATCTATCATCTATCTATCTCTATCACCTTTATGAAACATTTGTAAAAGAATGTGGCTTAAGGGGAGGGACCCTTCAATTACCTGGAACAGGCAAATGTCGTCCAATAAGGATGCTGTGCTCAGAGATGTATTCTGTTCCCTGGCAAGGTGTAAGGAATGAGACCGTTCTTCGACCTTCACTTATCTTGCTGGACTGAGCGACTCCCTTCATCCCTCTGGGACACTCCTTTCTCCCAGCCCCTAATCATGTGTGCTGACTATAACGTGGCAGAGTCCAACACACTGTTGTTCTAATTTTGGCTAGTCCAAGCTGGTGAAGCAGGAACCACGTGACTCTAGAGATAAAGGACACCAGGATAGAAGAACCAGGGATTATTTGGGTGGTATTTTGTTTTGTTTTTAACACGAAGCAAAAACCATGAGTAATATAGTAGAAAAACAGCCTGCAATTTTCTGCTCCTTCTACAGACAAATCTGACCTGATCTCAAGTTTGGGTACCCTGTATAGGGTCTCACTGCATCCTGTACTTCTCCTTTGTAATTATGATTCTAGTAATTATCTGTTTAAGGTCAGTGTGGTTTTAGCCTCACACAGTAGGTGTGTATTATGTTGACTGCCCGATTAATTGGATGAATGAATAAGCTCCATTCAAGGGCCAGATCTTAGCCCAAGACCCTCCCTCTCTTCCTTCCGCCCCATCTTCACTCTCTTGGAAGTTGTGAAGACGCCATCTTTGGGAAGGAAGCTTCAGGAAGATATAATTCAGCCAGCGTCGGCAGCCTGTCGTCTTCCCCGTCCCCCTCCTCTCCAGGATTCACTCTCACTCCTGCTCTTCCTCCTTTCCCTTTCAGCTGCCTTTTTCCCTACCTCTCTCCCTCCAGAGGCCCCAGATTCAAACTGCTGGGAAGTCTATTCAAACAGGATTGCAATTGCTTTAAATATTAGAGGATTAGGGGAAGACAAACAGACCTACGGAAGGTCTGCGTTTGGGGGATTGGGATTAGATCGCCTCTGCTGTCCAAGCACTAGCAGAAGCTGTGCTGCCTGCCTTGATCTCTGTCTCTGGGTTAGGCTTCCAGGGCAACCCATATCCTTGGGCTGATCTCTCTGCAGTGTTCTATATTGGGAACTTTTAGATTAAGCCCCAGACGTGCAGCCTCTGCTATTTTCACCCTTAGTCCTGCCCTCCAGGCAACCACCACCCATTGAATTAGCCTGAAATAAACCCTATTTTCCACCACTGCCTGTAAACGTAGCCCATGGCACCAACTGACCATGCACAGACTGGGTACTCTGCTCTAAACTAGGTGTAGGTAACGAAGCCCAGGCAATAAAAGGGAATACACAATATAAGACAGGAGTGTGGGGTACATGCAGCCATGTCTGTTTATCTAAATTAGCACTCAAGTGTATCATGACTTAACTTATGGCATGGCTGAAGCCCTCTACTGGTTATAACTGAACATTTATCAAAGTAGATTTTATTACTAATTAGAGTCTTAGTATCATAGAGTTTGAATAGACCATAAAGGCAGACCTCCCCTGTAGCACCCCTAGTGTGTTCTCACCCACTCTCTTCCAGAACCTCCTAGGTGACAGGAAGGAAGATGGCCCAGTTCATGGCTGTCCAGTCTGAAATATTAGAAAATCTTCTGTACATTGAAAATGTGTTTCCTCATAGCAGTAGATACATTGGTCTCAACTCTACTCCTAGAGCTAAATATATATAAATATATAAATCTCAACTTGGAATTTGAAGGGTGTACAAAATAATTTCTTAAACAAGACACAAAAAGAATTAATCACAATAAAAAATTTATACATTTGACAATATTAAAATTATGAATCTGTTCATCCAAAGACTCCATTAAGATGTAGAATGCAAGCCACATACTAGGGTAAGAGAATGGATGCATAAACATCTGACAAAGGACTGCAATTCATAACGTCAGGAATTCCTCCAAAAAATGAGAATCAAAAAAGACAACCCAAGGAAAAAAGGGCAAAATATTGGACCAGTCCTACCAGTGGCCAATAAACATGTGAAAAGGTGCTCAACCTCATTAATAATCAGGTCTATGCAAATTAAAACCACATTGGAATGTCACTACACACTTATCACACTGACAGGAAATATGAAGATAAGACAGTAGCAAGTAGGCAAAATGATGAGATGCAAAGTTTATCATTGCTAGTGGGATAGAAAGGAACAATCAGTTTGAAACCCAGTATTTAGTGTCATCTGATGGAGTCAAAGTGATGCAAACTCTATGACCCAGAAATTCCCCTCCTAGGTGTATACCCCATGGATGCACATGAGTACGAGGAAACACAAATAAAGCTGTTTGTAGCAACATCATCAACTTAACTGCCCCAGAATGGAAAGAGCCCAAACATTCACTAACATTAGGTTGCATTAATAAGTTATGATATATTAATACAAGGGAATACGATACACTAACAACATGAACAAATCACAATTACAAGCAACAATATGGATGAATCTTAAAAAAAAAACACAATGTTGAGCAAAGGAAGTTAGTACCCTGTACATCTCCATTTATATAAGGTTCAAAAAACAGGCAAACGTGTCCTGTTGTTTGGGCTACATATTTAGGTGATAAGCTGTAAACAAAGTTTTTAAAAACAAATTGCCATAGAAGGCAAATGTGAGGACTGTGGTGACCTTTGAGGGCGGAGAGCAGGGGATGACTGGGAAGAGGCCAGTGGCAGAAGGGGGCTGGCATGTTACAGATCTCAACCAGGGTGTGGTTATAAGATTTTTTTTAAATGATGAGCTATATATTTATTTTTCGTATTATTCTGAAGGAGTATTATGCATCATAATTTTTAAAAATAGTTTTAAAAATATAATTCTAATCTTGACAGCTATCATGTTCCACTTAAACTTTCTCTTTCTCAAGCCAGTCATCATTAGTTCCTTCAATAAATGTGATTTCCAAAGCTTTTGCTACCCTGGAGACCCTTTTCTTCCTTCCTCTCTCCCTTCCTCCCTCCCTCACTCCCTCCTTTCCTTCCTTCTTTCCTTCCTTCTTTCCTTCCTTCTTTCCTTCTTTCCTTCCTTCCTTCCTTCCTTCCATCTATCTATTATCTCTCTACCTATTATCCATGTATTTAAACAATGACTGCTACTTTCATTAGGGGCAATAGAAAATAAAAGACAGCAGAGATGGAGAAAACCCAAATAAGAGTAAGTACAAGTCCAATTTGTGCTTTGTAAGGTTCAAATGAGGACAGATGTCATCAGTAAAATAAACAAACCATTTAATAATAAACAAACCATTAAATACACAAACCATTAGTATGGGAACAGAAGTGTCTACACATTCATAATTTCTTAATTCCTTTTCCTTGAGGACAATTAGTCCATTGACAGACATTAGTTGACGTAAGCTACAAACAGGTGCCAACATATGCAAAGTCAACTGCAGAGATTCAGTCTCTGCTGACAGAGGCTGCCCAGGGCTGGAGAAAGAGTGCCATCTCATCATCTCAGCAGATGTGGCCACTGTCTTCCTCAGAGGCTTCTGCTCTGCAGACTCGGGGGATGAGGTCTAGCCCTGACCTCTCCTTGCTGAGGTGTCTGGCTGGGCTAGGTTGGGGCAGACCTCCGGTCTCAACACAAGAGGCACCTCCAGAGACTTCCCAGCCAGGATTTATTTAGGGGCAACCAATCATATGTTCTCCTCCCTTCCATCCAGATACCCCAGGGAAGGGATGAAGCTTTGGGAAATTGAGGTCTTATTTGGTCACTTGCAAATGTAAATTAACATGTTCTCCCAGGCAGCCCCGAGTCCTTCAGATTGCCCTGGTAGTGAGAGGAATACAAACTGCACAGATGAGCCTCCGCAGCTGACAGCCCCTGGGAGTGGAGCTGAAATGCAATTCTTGCATCACCCACCATCTCTCAGGCACTGGAGACAGAGATACCTGTGTCTAGTCAATCAAAACATCTGTCTACCTGAAGCTCCGCTTCAGGTCTTTATTTACTATTATTACAAGATCAGACTATCCCGCTTTCACTATGCAGCGCAGCCCGCCTGGGCCAGGGTTTACCCCTGAGTGTACCTGCAGTCTGATCAAGGAAAAAGTCTATTTGTCCGCTCTCCTGGGGGCGGGGGAGGGGCGACGCTAAACTCCTTGACATTGGCTGAGGGCCTGCTGAGGCTCTGCTTTCTGAATCACACCGACAGAAGTGTAAATGGATCTAGGCAGGTTGGGAAATTTAATTCTGCTTTTCAATGAAACATACAGAGCTTGTTGATACATATTTTCAATTGAGAAGATGCATCTCAAGTGGGAAAAATAAGGTGTCTCCTGGGATAACTGCAACATCTTAAAACATCTTATAAAGCAGCTTAATCAGTATGGGCACGGAGATACAAATAGAGGTCCACCAAAACTTGTCTGGCAGCCTCCTTTCACCAGACTGTGCCCCATCCCCACCCTGCCCTTCCTCCTCCTCCCTCTGCCCTCCCTGACAGAAGTGCTCTTGGAGACAGGTGTATGGCAACATGAGAGGTCTTGGGAGATAGGTGGGTTGTTTCGAGAGTGGGGTGGGGTAGGGTAGATGTCTACCTATTCCACTGGGGGCTGGGAGTCTGTGCTATATGATGGGGCTGAGCTCAACAAGCCAGAGACTCAGGAATCACCATTAGAGGCTGTATTTGTTTGTTCAACCAAAGTAGATTGAGTACATACTATGGGTCAGAAGTTGCATCTGAATTCCTCAGACTTTATTCACTTTTTTGCCTTCTGATAACTTCCAGGTTTCCCTCTCATGGCACTGTGGGATTTCTAGAGTGGGAAAGGGCCTGATAAACTCACCTTCATCTCCTCACTGAGAGTCAGCAGGGAATGGTGTTTTGCTTCAGATGACTCAACTGGTCCTTAGCAAATGAGGACTTGAACCCTGATTTCTTGATTCCAGATTTGGTGTTCTTTCCATCATACCCGGGCTGAGCAGACATCTTTGTGTATCCTTGGGAATATACAATTACAAAATCTCAAGCATTTGGTGGAAATGGACACCCAAACAGGTAAAATGACTTGCTCAATCAAGGTCACTCTGCAAAGTAGGGCAAGGAAGATTAGAGCCTTAATCTAGGGGTTCCCAGGCCAACCCCATTTCCATTCAGCCTGTGGTTTTCCTGGGCTGGAATTTTCCTTTTGCTCCCTTTGTCACTGTCTCCGTTTTGGATTTTGCCTTAACCTTCTCTTCTCACACAGGAGGTTCCAATTCACATAATGGAAATAACCACCCATCCAAGAGAAGGACACTCTCATCCCCCGTCCACCCACCCGGGGCTGCTGGCATCATGGCCAGGAAAAACGTCTGCTTTAGAGATGGGATCTGGAGATGAGGAATAATAATCAACTGAGAGTTGAACAGGATTGAGCATTGCACACACCTCCCCATCTGCTCTGGTACAGGCAAGGATTTGCCTGAGATTAGGTCTCTGTTTCTGATCTGACAACAGATGCCCAAGCCATAAATAACTGTGTTTTTCCCTTGAACTTTCGCTGCCATCTCCTGATGTCTTGTGTCACATTGCATTCTGAGGAGAGGTGCAGTGGAGCATGCCACTCCCTCCTCATCCTCGCTCTGTCCCTCTTCTCTGAGCACTGCCACCCCAGTGGGTCCTACAGTGGGCGCTGCAGATTGAAGGGCTACAGGCACTGGGGTGGGGGGGGGGTGTTCCTGTGGAAGCTGGCGATTAGGGACCCAGGAGTCCTGCCCCCCTCCCCGCACTCAGCTCAACCTGGCTTCTCTCAGGGAGACTGAAAGTTGTTGTTTTGTTTGCATGGGCAGGGATCATCTGTGTGAGGTCCTGGTAAAGCCAGGTCTCCGACTCTGCATTTGGCAGAAACAAAGGAGGTAGAGGAGAGATTTGCAGGCAGCCAGGCCAGCCCCGGAACCCCCAAGGCAACAGATGCCTTAATGTGGCACGGAGCTTCCTGTCCCCAAGAAGTGACACTAATATGTAAGGAAGTACCTCCTTCAGCCCTGCGGGGCATTACTAAATGACTCTATTTTCCATCCTTAGCGGTGCGGTAAGCCTCTTCCCTGCCCCCAACCCCCTTCCCTCACTCTCTTTCTCTAACTGCATGGGGTTCATTTAGAAATCCAGAGAAGTTACCCTTGGTACAGATCAGAATGGAACATTCTATAATCAACAAAACCTGAAGCTTAGCTCTTTCAGCTTGTCTTAGTGACGGATGAAAAATTGATAGCAGAATAGCAAGTTCAGATGTTGGCAAAGGTTCAAAATTAGGACCCATTCCATTTTCTGCTGCTCCAATTCCATGCTGTCTATCTTATTGCCCTGGCTCTTTTGTCTTTCCTCTCCCTCAACCTCCTTTTCTCTCACTATCCTCTCAATTGCACAACATCTCTCTCAGTTTCTCTCCCAGTCTCCCAATCAGTATTGTCGCTTTCCCTTCCTTATCAGCCTCTCTGCCATCTCTCTCTGTTCTGCTCTTTTCTGTCTTGGCTTGGTACTATTTCTTTCTCTCTCTCTCTCCTCTCTCTCAGCACTTGCCTTTGTTTCTCTCTCTCTGTTCCCTTTCACTGCATCCTCATTTCCCCCGTCTCATGGGGTTTCTTACAGGAGATGCTCATGAAACCTCCAAGCCCAAGTCACACCATGTCAGCACCTGGCTACCTCCCCATCCCAGGTAATGAGGGAGTTCCAGGCAGAGGACATGGGGCATTGCTCTTCCAGCTGCTTGGCTTCGGGTGGTTCCCCTGTCAATGGTCTCAACAGAGGATCATCATGTGTCTCTGGGCAGACCAGGCTAAACCGTTCCCCCTCACGCATCCCAGACATTGATTTGTGTACCTTTTTGAAGGTTTACTATTCTTGTCCTTCTCCTCCTAGTTTTCTCTCTAGCACCCCATCTCTCTCTCCCTCTCTGGCTTTTGACCTTTCTCTGGCTTCTCCTTGGCACCTCTCCTTCTCCCAAGTGCTTTTTCCTCTCCTTCTCTTTGTCCTATCTCACGACCAAGCTCCCTCCCTCTGTTCCCTCACTTTCCTTTTTCTTTCTCATTATTTTTTTCTTATGCTCTCCCTATTGTCCCCTTATCCACTCCCACAGCCCGGCTTCCTCTTTCCCCCAGAGGAACCCCAGACCCTCTCCCTGCTGAGTAACCATACTTTCCTGCCGTGGGCACTCAGGCTCTCTTCTGGGTCTTCCTGAGGCATCAAGTGTCTGCTTGGGTGTGGCGTCTGCATTCTCTTAGGCAGAGCGACTAGGAGTCTCCACCCTCTCTACAGACATGGGCAGACAGAGTAGAACATGTTATACCACTTAATAACAAGATGTGGAAAGTCAAAAACGACCATCTAGAGGATAGCAATGAGAGACACCGTCGTGGAAGATGTGGGGATTAATTAGAGTCTAGGAGAGGAGACTAAGGTGAGACAGGGTAGCGTCTGTAAGTAGTTGAAAGGATGGGGTATGGGGTGAGGCAGCACAGATGTTTCTCATCTCTACTATGTATAGAAAAACAAAGAATGAAGGATTAGTTGAAGCCATGGGGCTCTGACTAGGAGATCCACGAGCTGCTGGAGTACATCAGCCCAGGAGGTCGAGGGGCTTCTTTGAGATAGTTTGGGAGAAGGGTCAACATATCCTGATGGAGTGGTTTGGGTGTTTTCTGGCCCCATGGCAGATGATGGAAAAGGTGACCTCCAGTTCCCTTTGTGTTTTTAGCTCAGGCTCCTTTCTTCCTCCTCCGCCACAACATTCAGACTCTGAACGTGTGACTGCAGATGCCTCATTAGCTCCTGTAAATAGCGATGTAGCCTTGCTATGTGAACCATCCCAGGCATGATTCATCATCCCAGTGCACTGAATTGACACAGCCCACTCCTGCCTTGATGCCATTCCCTCCTGAGATGCCTCCCTCCCTCCCTCCACCTACCCCAGGGTACCAGCTCCATCCTCGTTCCCATATTCCTTCCCTGAGACCTGGCCAGATGACTTGGAAGTCCTCAGGCACTTGGGGGTTTCAGGCCTAGGTCCCACTTCCTCAAGTCCGTCAAGTGGTTCCAATTCCACCTCCTCCTTGGACAGTTACCACCTTCCTGCTCTCTGCTTCTTCAGCATAATCTGGGCAGTGAGCATGTTACAAAGCAAGGCAGTGCAGCTGGCCGGCCAAGACCATTCTGTGTTCCCAAGCTTTGAGACAGAGTCGTCAAGGTCTGAAGACTGCCAAAGGGCATCTTATTGAGTGATACATGCATTTTTAATAAACCATATTTGACTTCCATAATGGGCAAGTTATTAAGTCATTTGACAGCCAATGGCATGAGGAAATGAAAGAATACCTTAAAAGTAGACATTTCTTGGCAGATAAGGGAGAAATTCAGTGAGCTGGAGGCAACAGAAAAAGAAATGCAAATAAAGATATGATGATTTTACCTATCTGCATATAGTGGAGAAGCCATTAATATAACAGTGAATAGTGGGATTTTTATCACGCCTTGACTTGAATGTCTTGAAAAACTGGCTCAGCCTTGAAAAGATCAGCCTTTGTAGCTCTGGACCAAGCCCCTGTCCTTTGTCTCTGTGTCGAGAAGATGAATTTGTTTTCTGATGTGTTTTCCTTCTGCCTCCCCCTTTCCAAATCCTTCTGAAATGAGCTTTGAGCTGATTTTCCATCACCCCCTGATTTAGAATTATTAAGGATAATGATAAGGAGCAAATGGTTCTTTCTCAGCCAGAGGCACACTACTGAATTGATAGATGCAAATCCACCCAGGAGACCTCCCTGTCCATTGCCCAAGGTGATCGAGTAAATGCTTCTCATTCTTGGGGACCCCCTTGAGACCCACCTTCTCCATGAGCCTTTCCTGGCCACCCTGGATGTTCAGTGTGCTTCCTGTTTCTCTAAACCCCTGCAAACTGACTGTCAATTTGACCCTTGTTGGGTTCCATCTTTCAGTGCCCAGAATTGGTAGTTTTCTTTGCAAGTGCCTATGGCTTGTAATTCTTTTGTAACCTCTTCTAGATTTGTGGCTTTCTTTGTCAACCTTTGTCCTCAAGACCTGGGGTAGAACTTGAGATGACCACACTCCCTTCCCTAACCTGGGAATGAGAGACCACCCACCTTGGGGCATTCAGAAAAACAGATTAGTGAGAACAGCATATAGCCCTTAATAGCAGAAATTTTCATATCAAGTCAGTGCTGGCATGACCTTGAGAAACTCAGGATTTGTGTCCTGGAAGAAGTGGATACTTGAGATAGTTTGGAGTCCTCATTCAGGGGCTTTTTCCTTATGTTGTTCGGCCGTCACTGTCCCAGGAATTGTAAAGAAACAAACTGTCTTAAAGCATCTTCCTTATCCATGATCCTGTGGGGCTCACAGATTTCCTCTCACCTCATCACTTACATTGATGCCCACATTCCAAAGCCTTCCATGGAGCATTATGGAAATGTGCCCCATCTTTGATAAAGTCCCCTGAATCCTCAATCTCATGTCTGAGCAGCTCCATCACCTTCTTGCTCTAACTGAAACTAACTCTTCCCTGAGGGTTTTGTCTCCCCGTGAAACCCACTCAATGGTGGCTGTTTTTGCTCCCATTCAACCCTATCCTCTTGGGGCTGGGGTATGTGATTTCCTAGGTACTCAATGCTGTATCCAGAGTTGTTCTTACTGCTCCCTAAAATCACCCAACTTTTTGAAGTCATTAGACCACAACCCCTTGACCCACTCAATATTACCTCTGGAATGCCTAATAGGAATTTTCCAAATCAAACTCTGCTTTTACCAACTCCACCCCAAAATCTGTTTCCCCCCTCAGTCCTCGGATCTCAGTAAGTGTCCCCACCATTCACTCAGTTGCTTTGGCTAAAATCCATGTCGTGTTCTTTGATTTTTATCTTTCTCCCATTCTTTACATGCAATCCTTTAAATAAGTCTTGTTGACTCTTCCACCAAACCATGTTCTGTGTCCACTTGTCACCACCTTCCATACCAACTCTCAAGTCCAAGTCACCACCATCTCGTGCTCAATCTACTACACCAGCCTCCTAACCAATCTCCTCTTTTGTTTCTCTTCCATCTATTCTGAAAAAAGCAGCTAGCCTGACAGTATAAAGACATCCATTACGGCATGTTCCTCCACTGCTCAAAGATCTCCAAAAGCATCTCCCCTCAATGAGCACAAAATCCAAAGTCCTTACACAGTCTAAAAGACCTAAATGATCTTGTCCCAGTGACCTCATTAATGACCACTCTTTCCCTTGCTTACTCCACTGCAGCCACACTCTCTTCCTTTCTGTTCATCAGGGATCCCAAGGATAGTCCCGCTTTCCATCTTGGTGGCTTGGAATACCTTTCACCAGGCATTCACATTCCCTGCCCCATTGTTCCATTCTCTTCTCTGCTCTAAAATCAGCTCCTCAAAGAGGTATCCCTGACCTCACAACCCCCTGCCCAGCATTCTGAATACCCTCCTATTATACTGTTTTCTTCCTAAGAACCTACAACTGCCTGACAATATATTAATATCTTTATTTTCTTAATTATTTACTGTCTAACTCTCCCACTGGACTGTGAAGTCCATAAGGGCAAGGACTTATTTTGTTTTTTTCACTGTTGTCTTCCTAGCTCCCAGACCAGGCATATGGTTGGTGTTCAACAAATATGTGTTGAGTGAACAAAAGTATGATTGAGAAGCATTAGCCCTAGGCCACAAAGGAGGTTGGAGAAATTTTGTCCATGGTTCCTGATGCTAAGACCAGAGAGAGAAAGTGAAAGAAAAGCATCGATTTGCAGGCTTCCAGAGAGGGATCAATTCAAACAACAACTTCCTTCCAAGCATAGAAAAGATATATGATAATATGGAACTCTGAGAAAAATGAGTGAGAACTCCCCCTGTCACTCAGGAAGCCACATTTAATCAGAAAAAGTAAGACATGGCTCTTTCCCTCCAGAAATTTCAGTCACTGTCCAGGTCATTTGCCTTACAGATACATGGCAGGAGAGGCTTAAATCCTCAAAAGAGAAAGCACTGCATTTTCATCCCAAATATAACTTCCCCAACAAGAGAACTGTGAACACATGCATATGTTGATGGAAAGGAGACACAGTGGGTCCACAGACCCTTCTCCATTTTACAAATGCCTATTAATTACTAATTCTTCAAGAATTAACTTAAATACCATTTCCTTTTCCTAGTTGTCGCAGGCAGAATTATGTGTCCTTTGTACATACTTTTGAAATAGTACTCTTCCCAATGGGTGATTGGTTGTTGTATACACATCCACGTCCCCTGCTGGATTGTGTAGGAAATGCCATGTCTTATTTGTCTTTGCACACTGCACATGGTGGTATTCAATACACATTGGCTGAATTAGGAGCCAGCTCTATCTAACCCACAGAGTTAAAAGAAGGGTCTCTTATCAACGTTTCTTTCTGTCTGAGGAGGACTTAAAAGTCTGGCTTATAATGCAGAACTGCTTCTTTGTTACTCACCTAAAGCCTGCATTTGTTGCTGCCTGTCTATGTAAAGCCCATTTATACCTGTGACCCTTAGTTCTGGCTCAAAAAACCTTTTGCTGCAAAGAAGAACTCCTGTCCTCCTGACATCTACCTCCACCACTTCCACCTTCTGCATGCCATTCTGCAAACTGGCTCTCAGTTTATTTAACTTTGTCCAAGCTGCTCAGCCAACATTCCGGACCCTCTATGATCCATCCTGGACTACTCCAGATGGCCAGCGTGGGGAGCTAGAGAAAAATGGGGTTGAGACAACAGTTCCTTACTTACTCGGAAGTAGATATTCATCACTAAGCTCTGCAAATAAACTTACTTAATAAGGTGCATTGATCAAAGGAGGACACTGGGGTAGAGCTGCCCATCTCCCCTATCTCCTATTCTTGGTCTCAAGGCAAGATAGTCTAGCTGGGTGCCCTTTCCTGGCACAGATGTGGCTGCAACACATATGACTGTCAAGGGAGAAGTGGAGAAGAGATGGTGACGCTTAGGCATCATGTGAACATGTGGGATGGGTTTTGGAACAGCCCCAGACTGTGACCAGGTTCAGTCTTCTCATGTTTTCCATTTCTCCCGATGTCAACTTGAGACCTGATTCTCAGAGTTCATTTCCTGTAAGATGACTAGTTCAAAATTGGAGCTTACTTATCAATGACTTGTTCACGCACACTTTAGGTTCAGGGGCCTAAGTGGTTAGTGAAAATCAATTTTAATAATACAAGAAATTAAATAATTTCTGGTCTGAGGACTATAGTTATCAAAGTGCTTACTCCAATTAAAATTTGACTCTTATCTACCTTTCCTCATCTTCCGATAACCACAAACAGAACTTTGAGAAATCTCCTGTCCACAAGTCTACTTTTCCAACTTCACTTCCTGCTTTACATACCACAAGCTCTGCCCCCTGCAGAGGACCAGGCAGAAAGACCATGCTCCTTCCCACAGACATGTCTTTGCCTGTGCAGTTCACTCCATCTAGGTGTCCTTCCTTCTTCCTCTACCCTTATGCAGCCTCCCCAATTGGACTGAGATCTGTGAAAGGATACACCACGTCACCCCTCTCTCCACTTACAGGAACTAGTGTTGTATATGATTTGATGATTGTGGCTCAAAGTAGATTCCTCCTCACCTCCTGGATAAATCCAGTAAAAGTATAAGAGCATCTTCTCCACTGACATACAATCATGTGTATTGCTTCTTTCTCCCACCAATATTCTTTAGTTAAAGACCACTGAACCCAACTATAGCTGCATCCTTTTCAGATCTCCCATAGCACAGCTTATCCTTAGCTTTGGTAGAACGCCTCCTCCATAATACCCATTGCAATTAGTAACAAGAATAATGAGAGTTTACTATATGTAGGCATTGTTCCAAGGGCTTTACAGTCCTTATCTCATTTCATCCTCACAACAACACTGAAAGCATTACCACTATCCCCACTTCATAGAGGAAAGGCCGAGGTTTAAGGAAGTTAGAGCCTTTGGCCTGCTCATGAGACCATAAGATTTCCAGGACAGAGACCAGAATACAATTTTGCATCCTCCCTGGTACATAGGGACACTCTATAAATTATGACAAGGAGAGTTTTAAAGGAACCATCAAACCAATCAGTGCTTGACCATAATAAGAAAAGGCAGCAGGGTCTAAAGATAATTAATTTAAGTCCAACCTTCTGAGTCCTGGGGAAAGAGGAGGGATGGGGTGATAGGCAGGGTGTGCATGTATATGTGTGTGTGTGTGCATGCATGCGTGTTTGCAAGTGTGTGTGTGTGCATGTTCACTCTTGGACCCAGATTTGAACAGCTGGGGAAAGAACTGCAGGAAATATGATCAGGCCAAGGATGTTACTTTTGAATTTATCCATGAAGCAGTGGTAAATTCTGTGAGGTTGTAAAGGCTGTCACTTAGCATAGAGGCTATGAGGGTCTGAATAACAACCAGTGGTCAGAGCAGCCTGGTATATGGAAGGTCTTAGACTCCCATTTCACAGATGAGGATATTGAGGCTCAGAGAGACTGCAGACTGGCTACAGTGCTGGGAGTGGCAGACCAGGGCTGAGATACCTATTTTCTGAAAGGTGGTTCCTATATGTTTTCCCATGACCATGATCGCTTCCTTGGCTGATGAATTAAGCTGGTAAACTGACTTGAGAATGACAAGCTGCAGAGGGGGCTGAGCTCACCTCATTCTTTCTTGTTCAGTGGGGCTGGTATACTTCAATCAAGCAAGGAGAGTTCTAATCCTGAGCAGTTAAAAGTCTCTGACAGGGTTATTTACAGGTGGTTGAACACATTAGGATTTACTGAGTTTGCAGGAGTCTTGGATCTTGTGCTCTTTGTGTGTTGACATCTATTTGTGTGGGTTTCTTTTTTTTTTTTTTTTTTTTTTTTGTGGTACGCGGGCCTCTCACTGTTGTGGCCTCTCCCGTTGTGGAGCACAGGCTCCGGACACGCAGGCTCAGCAGCCACGGCTCACGGGCCTAGCGGCTCCGCGGCATGTGGGATCTTCCTGGACTGGGGCACGAACCCGTGTCCCCTGCATCGGCAGGCGGACTCTCAACCACTGCGCCACCGGGGAAGCCCGTGTGGGTTTCTTTTTGGAAGCATCCTCTACAAGGAATATTAACATCCCAAGTATATATTTGTGTGTGTACATATATATAGTTGAAAGGTCTGTTCCTTGGTTTCCTAATCTGTAAAATGGGGATAATAACACCTGTCCTGATTGTTTCATGGGATAGTAATGAGAATCTGATGTAGTAATGCGTACATGGGAAAGACTGTGTAAACATAAAGTGCTATACAAACCATAGCTGGTATGAATTAATTGAACTTAGAATAGTGATTTTACAGCTATGGCTCAAAATACTCTTTCTATATGACAAAACTAAAAATGAAATTAAAACATGATCTCTGCAAGGTTTTACAAACCTTGTCACCTGCTTTTTCAGGACAGTGGGATAAAGGGAACTCTGATGCTGGATCAGCTACTGACTAGTTGGGGACAAGAGTATACGTAGGGCACGTGGGTATGTCTTGAGTGGATGAGCAGAGCAGAGAGGGAGATTAGTTGGTACCACTGGTCAATAGATTCAAAACTTGGGTATCACATTGCCTCTCCTTCTCTCAACAACTCTTGTCCAGTTACTACTGGTAGAAAAGTAAGTAGAATAATGTGTTCCTCATTCCTAGCATAGCTTGTGTCTCACCACTGATGAAGAGCAGGTGATTCTTTCAGAGACTGATCTAAGACTGAGGTCTGAGCTCCTTAGCCTACCGTCTCCCTACCCAGACTGTGAGCCTCTGGGTTTGCGTATGCTGGACCCAGTTCTGGAGCCTGACCCACTCTCCGATTTTCTCATGCTGTCTGTCCACTGCACTCATTGTCCTGAGCACATGGAGAAAGTGTAAGTTCTCTCTTAGCCATCTCCTCCTTCTCCAAAGAAGCCCTCCTCCTCTCCCCTCCCTCCAGCCAGAGATTACTGCATTTATCTCAATGTCATTTCTTCGAGATGTGAGCTGGAACAAATCTGGAGCAGCTGCTTCATTTCTAAGTGTCCTTTAGGGACCCTCTCAGCAGACATTTTGTGGAGTATAATGATGACATTCTAACGAGCATTAATGTACATGTTGTCATTTTTCTATATTTACTCTTCCCACAGGAGGCATAGCTCTGAGAAGGGATCACAAAAAGCAGGGAGACAAGGAGAAAGTTTTGTGGTCAGACCTCACTGCCAACCCATTGGCTGAGAAGAGAAAAACTTGGAGAGTGAGGGTAGGGGAGGTGGAACATTTTGGAAGTCAAGAGGATGGGAAAGGGGAGCTGGAGTAGGGATATGCTTGGAAGAAGTAGGAGGCAGATTTGGGAGGAGATAAAGTTTCTAAAATTGATTTAGGATTCAAGACTATCTTTCTAGGTCAAGAATATTATGTACATTTTCTTCTGTTCACGACCCTGACCACTGTGTATTGCATTCATCCATTCATTCATTTATCCATCCATCCATTTGACAAGAACTGATTCAATTCTTCCAACATGGCAGACATTGTCTTAAGCACCAAGAGTGCGAGGGTATATTAGAAGGACGAAGACCTCTCTTAGAATTTAATTCACTGATGGTGGATCGCTGAAGCCTGTAAAGGGTTACATCACATATACCACTGACCTCTCACAACAACCCCATGAGGTTAGTGCTAGTTTCCTCATTTTATAGATGAGGGGTTAAGGTTAAGCCTAGGGTTAAAGTTAAAGCTCAGAAAAGTTAAGTAAATTCCCATAGATTTCAGTGTGTGCACAGCCAAGATTTCAACCCAATTCTGTCCAGTGTTCAAAGATCCTTCACCTTTATCATTTTAGGAAACATGAACAGGGTGAGGTGGAGACGAAATCCCAGTTCTGCAGAACCTGAGAGCTCTAGAGAACTCTGGGAATATCTGTCAGGGACTGTAAGCCAAAACACACTGAACAGCAGAGTACAGGGGTATCCTTTTGACTAAAGCTAGTCTGGGGTATCTATCACCTGAGGTTGGAGACAGACATACAGGAAGCCCCACTGGCTACTCCCAGCCTGACTTCTCTCTAGGTTTTCCTTCTGAGTGAGTTCTGCAAATATCTCATAACGTGTTTTCACTAATTAATGAATTGGTTCATGATAATTCTACACTTACATTTCTTTGCTGTTTGCAAATCTTTCACATTCATCATCATCGTAACGACTCTATGAGCTGTTACCCCAGTGGACAAATCAAGAAATAGGGGTTCAGCGATGTCAACTTGCCAAAGATCATCCAGCCAGGAAGCAGCAAAGCCAGAACTCCAGCTCCAGGCCTTCTGACCCAAGTCCTCTGTTCTTCCCAAAGCTTCACAGCTTTCATGGATCATGAAAGCTTGACAGGGTTATAGAGATACCCCTCCTCATTTTACAGATGAGGACCCAAGGCCACCAGCCCAAGGCCACCAGCTGGCCTATACCAATATTCTTTCCCCAACATGGAGCCGCCCCAAATTGAGCTTGGATAGGCCTATGCTAAATGCCACTCTGGTCTCTGTCCCTAAGAAGCAGATCAGAACAGGCACGAAACCTTTGAAAATCATCTCAAGGTCGAACACAAGCAAATGTGTGAGTGGGTAGTGTGGATCTCAGGGGAAGAAAGCAAAGTCAAAGCAGGGTCTCTCAGGGGTGATAGTCTCAGAGCTCTAAGGGAAGCTGAAATTTCCCAAGGGCATAGAGAGAAGAGGGTTCCTCGAACAAGCAAAAAGTTATACCCCTTACTTCCCCTTAGACAGAGGATAAGGTCAGACTTTGTCCTCTCCTGCACATAGATCTTATCTTGTGGGATTGTGTCAAATAAATAATGTATCAGAAGATTCCTTCCCTGTTACATTAGCCCCATCAGGAACGCAAGCACAGCTTGGGTGTGTGATAAGTGGTAATAAATGGCAGTGCTTGTTGGTAGAAATTTTTCTGGCATATTTCCGAACCAGATTAAAAAGTAAATTAGATTTCTTCTGAAGAGTTATTTTCAAGGGTTTTTATCCACTGACATGTGTATGCAAGATTGCAGCTTTGCCAAGGGGGAGAGAAAAAAGCTGAAAAAAAATAAAATAAAAATCAGCACACAGTTATCTGTATGAACAAGGCTATCATTGGGATGGCGCCTAATCAGAGATGTCTCAAATTTGCTTAAAATGCAATGTGCAATATAAAATGTATTTATAATGTGCCTCCTATGCGCCAATAAAATTGTTACCAGAACCAGACAATTGCAGGAGATGGGGGTTGTCAAATGGAATGGATAACATCAAATCAGTTGTTAATAATAGCTGAATAAAATACAGTTTTGGGGGCGGGGTAGTATATTGTTTTGTTGGTCTTTTGTTTGCTTGACCAAGTCTCTTAAGTCATGTGCGTGTCAAATGCCCATGACTTGCTCCCTCCCTCTGTATCCCCTCTACCCTCGGCAGGCTCTCCCTCTCTCTATTTGCACTATTCCAACCTCCTCTTGACTGGTCTTCCTGCTTCCTGTCTTGCCAACCCCTTCCAGGCCACCTTCCATACTGAGCTCAGAGTGATGTCCTATTAAGCAAACTGATTGTGCCATCCCTGTGCTTCAAAATCTTCTGAAATGCCTCATTGTCCATAAAACAAGTCTAAACTCCTTAGCCAGCCCTGTAAGAGCCTTCATTATTTGACTCCACTGGCTTCTCAGCCTCACTTTGTGTCCCTCACCTCCCTGTACTCCATGCTTTCAGAAAGACAGGAACACTACAGCTCTTTTCTAGGTCTTCTGTTGCTCCCAACTACTCAGCAAATAATCAATAAGTGAACGAATGGGGAGAGGGGTGTAGTATCTGGGGACTGTCTCCAAGAAAGAGTTAAGAGTGAGGGCAGATTCAAGGAGAATCTTGGCACCTCAAGACTAGGGAATTACGATGACCATCCTCCGTCACTGGGCAAGCCAACACTCTAATTTACAAGGTTATTCTCTAAGAAAGAGAATAAAGGGAAAGGACCAATCAACTAGGTTCACGCTACAAGCCTACTGAAAAAATAAAAAGAAAAACAGTATATTGGTTAACTCCCAATTTTCATTAGGAATCATGATTCTCTTTGGATTAGGGGTTATTCGAGACTTGTTTTTGTTTTTTCTCCTCTGTCCACACTCACCTATTGGCCATTTCAGTGCTTAGAAGCAGAAACAAGAAAGTTGAAACATTATACTTTTGATGAAGGAAAGGTTAGGGTAGATGGTGAAGGTTTTGGCTCTAGGCTAAAATGAGCCCTGTGGATTTAAATTCTCCATAGCCCCCACCAACAGGTCCCATTGCCCCTGCTAGAAAGGAAAAAAAATGTTGCCTCTATTTGTCTTCCAGAAAGACAGGGAGCTCTGTAGAACTCTGAGTTTCCCTGCCTTCTCTGCACACACGTTATTCACCTCTCCCTCCCACTGGACACTTCTGGACTGTGCGTGGTTAAGGAAAATACCTTAAAAGCAATGCCTCACACCCCTCTCCAAATAAGTGTATACTGCCCCTCCATCGTAAAAGATTAGAAAAGAACAAGGAACACTGGAGTCTGGTGGTTTTACATGTGAAGGTGAAGGCTGGCAAGGGAGAGGGCATCAGGGGGAAGATGCAAGGGACTGGGGCTGAATCATGCAAATTAAGTGGGTCTTGGAATTAACTGAAGAGCCACTTATTTTAGTCTAGCCTCCAACAGCCTCCCTTGGGAAGCTGAGAGATAAAGGTGCAGGGAGGCCTCCAGGCTCTTCCTTCCCTAATGATATTTACTTTGACCACAAGTGATGTTGATTCATGTAATACCTGCACTCAGAGAAGCCAGTCTCATTGCTCAGCACAGGGCGAGTATGGTGTGGGGAAGATGTCTCAGCCCTCATCAGGGAACAGCTCCAGAGCACTTGCTGGATAATTCCCATCACAATGTACCCGTGACCCTACCTGGAGGCCTGTGTGCCTGGACTGACAGTCAGTACAGCTGCTTGTCTGCTTGAAATTGGGTGAGAGGAGGTACTTTGGGAGTCGGTGGAATACAACCCAGGGAAGAGAAAAAGACCAGCTGAGTCCAATTAAATCTACGTGGGGTTGAGTTGCCCCGCAAAGTCTCCAGCCAATTGTTGTCGAGTGGGGTCTATCCAAAGAGAGCTAGCTGGAGCAGGTGATGACAGGGAGGAAGGAGCAGGACACTCCTTTATATTATAAGTGACAAGTATCTACACAAATCAACCCACAACAGGACCCACCTGTTTTTGAGTGGTAAAGAAGCCACACTTCCTCTGAACAGTCATCCCAGGTCAAAGATGCTCCCGATGTGGCTGGGCTCAGTGAGGACCTAACCCCAATGCCTTGTGAGGATGTAGGAATGGGAAAAAGTGGGCCCCAGGGACCAGGTACTGGTTGCTGAGAAATTCTCAGAGATTCTCTGGAATGCATTTTCCTCTGTCCCCTTTCAACCACCAGCCCTGTTTCTTTATCTACTCTTCTTCCCTTTTATCCTCTTCACTTTCTTTTCTACTTCACCTTTGTGGTTTCCTTCCTTCCTTCCTTCCTTCCTTCCTTCCTTCCTTCCTTCCTTCCTTCCTTCCTTCCTTCCTTCCCCTTCCCCCTCTGCTCTCCCATGGCAGGCTCTTCTTCCCTCACCTCTCTTCTCTCTTTCCCTCTTCCTGTTCCTCTCCTTGAGCTCCTTTTCCCTCTTGTCTTCACCCTTTCTCCTCACCTTCTTTCCCTTCCATCTCCTGTCATTCCATGAACATTCCATGAATGTGTTCCAGGCCCACAACTCAAGCACCAACATACAAAGATGAACAGGAAATACATCCCACCTTCCCTATAGAGTGGAAGGCAGGAAAGGAAACAAATAGTCCTGAAAGAGTGCCATTGAGGGTGGGAGGTACAGCTGTCCAGTGGAGGGAAAGACTAACTCTGCCTCAGGGACTCAGGAAAAGCTTCCCAGAGGAGGTGATACTTGAAGGATGCCTGGTGGTTTTCTAAAACAAGAAAGAGCTGAAAGGCCTTCCACTCAGAGGAAACCCCAAGGGCAAAGATGTGGAGATACAACACCTGGTGACTTGTTGGTGGCCAGCCAGCGTGGCTGGAGCAGAGATGTGTGGAGACAGGGCAAGAGTTGGTCCCACCTACTCTCTAGGGCTGATGCCTGGACTGAGGGGCTAGGACTTGCCCATACAGGCCAGGGGTTCTTGGAAGGTTGGGGTTAGGGTTAGGTTTTTTTTTTGTTTTTTTGCGGTACGCGGACCTCTCACTGTTGTGGCCTCTCCCGTTGCGGAGCACAGGCTCCGGACGTGCAGGCTCAGCGGCCATGGTTCACGGGCCCAGCCGCTCTGCAGCATGTGGGATCTTCCCAGACCGGGGCACGAACCCGAGTCCCCTGCATCGGCAGGCGGACTCTCAACCACTGCGCCACCAGGGAAGCCCAGGGTTAGGGTTTTAAGAAGGGAAGGGCAAGATGGTCTTCCTCCTTCTTCTTCACTTCAACGTCTGCTATGTCTTCCTTCCTTTTCTCCTCTGCCTTTTCTCTCACTGAGCTTGCCCTCACCTCCACCACTGCTCACCCCAGCTGTGCTCTGGCCCCTCTGACTTCACCCTCGACTTGGGGTTATCCAAGTGCACAGATCCATTTTTGGAGGCAACAGCTTCCTTAGCACCGGCGGAGCAGACCTGCCTCTCTCTGCCCCCTCAACCCTGTCTTCCTGTCCTTGATGCATCGTTCTTGCCTCCTTTCCCTGTTTTTCCCAGTGTCCCTGTCAGCTGCTTTGTCAGTCACTTTCTGTCTTGGGCAGAACAGAGATCCACAGTCTCCTGCACAGTGTTGGAGACACAGAGCAGAGCTGGGGATACAGAGCCCCCCACCTTTCAGACTGTTAGGCCAGATGATTATTAAGAACCAATCTTTCCTTCTGGAGATCTTCGTCTTTAAAGGTTGAAAGATACCTAAGAGATAACACCCCCAATACCAGCACGAATACTGACATGACCCTTAGACCAGCACCAGATGCTAACAGTCAACTCTGCATGGTGTCTTTCAGTTTAATGGCAATGCCTCATTGAAACTCAATACCAAATCGATAAATGCTGGCAGAACGTCTATCCTCGACCAGATATTGCGTTAAGCACTTCATATACATGTGCCTTATTTTATGCTCACAAGAATCCTGTGAGAAATGCATTTATTATTTCTCTTCATACATGAGTAAATGGAGGCTCAGAGAGGTCAAGTAACTAAAGCTTGGTTTTCACCCAAATCTTCTGACTTCAAGGCTGGGACTCTCTCCATCATGCCTAAAATTATAGGCATTTTCACTGTCCACAGTTTATGGATGATGGAAACTACATTCCTGAATGTCAAAGTCTAACTCTCTCATGTTGCAGATAAATGAAGTGGGTCCAGGGGCTTGTTGATGTGAGTTATAAAGCTAACACGCAGATGATGTCCCTCCAGAACATTATGGTTTATCCCTTTTTTCAGTGGTTTCATGGTCTCCTGCTCCACTCTATGACCACCCAGCCATCCCCAATCAGCATCAAGGGACAGACAGACCTGGGGGTGAGAGTAGAGGTCATTGGGACAGTGTAGTAGGGAAGGGGCTTTGGTGTCCATCTGTCACTGTGACAGCCCCATATGTCTTCCAATCAGAAAATTCTTGCCTTCCCCAAAGCAACTCATTATTCCTCTCAATGTTGTGGCCTGAGGAGCTGGAGCCTGGCCTCTCTCAGGCTGGTGACTGACGACATGGAGGAACAGCAGCGTCCAAGGGCAGCCCCCAGCTCCCCAAGACACCTCGGCGCTGGGGGGAGGAAGGGGTAGGACTGGCTTGGCATTGATCCATCCCTGTGCAGATGCAGCTGGAGGGGCAGGCTTCCTGCCTGACCAGCTTGTTAGTAGGACTCACTCAAAAAACTCAGCTTGCGAGCATTTCCACATGTGTGAGTAAAGATGGCACAACACCTGGGGAGAACCAGCCCAGATCGAGTACAATTCTGGGCTGCATCTGCACAGCTAGGTACTGGAGAGGATGGAGGGTGGTCTAAGACACAGACCCTACCATCCAGGAGCTTATAGCTGATGTGGGAGATGAGGAGGGAGATGTGGGAGGACTCACCCTATCAATCATGCAAAGCTTTGTTTACATGGCAATTAGGAAGGATAAGGGAATGTTTATTTAAGAGAATCCAACATTGCCATGATCATATGGTATACATATTAGAAGAACAAGGGAAGCAGTGTGTTCGGTTAAAAACACACCTTCTGATGTTAGACCTGGCTCTGTGGCCTTGAACAAGCTAGGCGACTATGCTGAATTTCATTTTCCTCATCAGTAGAGTGGAGAAGATAATAGCCCTATCTCAAAGGGTTGTTGGGAGGATGAAACAAGATAAAGCAAAACAAGGACTTAACCCCATGCCTGGCACTTTGCAAGATTCAGGGAATGATGGTGAGCTACCATGGATGTTAGAATCAGAGGAATTTCTTCACACTCCAGCTCTGCCCTCATCCAGGTGTCACCTTGGACATGTAAGATGGTGTAATTGCATCTCCCTAAGGAGGTCATCATAAACACCATGCAAGATAAACTGTGTAAATTGCCAGGGACATAGTGGGAGCTCAATAAATGGTCACTCCCATTAGATGTCAGCAGAGGTAAGAGTTGGATTAACCTCAGTCCCGACAGGAAATGAAACCCTTTAGATTTGAATGTCCTTCTGGAAATTAATTTCTTTTTACTTATTCATGGTTATTACTTTAATCAAAATGAAATGTCTTACTTAAAGGCAAATGATTAGTTCGGCTAATAGAAAGGTAAAAAAAAAACTTCATCTTTGAACTTTCTATTCTTCTTCCTGCATAAGATATGGGCGGGAGTTACACATTGCTAGGAAGCTGGGTACTCCCTCCTCCTACGGATCAGAGTCAGGGGGGAGAATCTCTGTCCTGCATCCTGCCCTTAAAATGTAAGTAGCTGACAACCCTCTAATCTTGCCAGAGGTATTTGCAAATTTAAAATAGGACTTTATTATTCCTGCTTCCTCTTCATCTCCCTTAATCCATTCTCCATACCGCAGTCCAAGGGATCTTTCAGAAACACAAGCCTCATCATTCCTCTCCCCTGCTTAAAACTCTTTAATAACTTCCCATTTCTCTCAGGATAATGTCCAAATTCCTTATCAAGCTTTACAAGGCCCTCAATTGTGATGCCTGCCTAGCCCTGCAGCACCGTCTCCCCACTCCTCCCTCAGCACAGCCTTTCTCCCACCTGACTCATTATGTCTCTTCCAGGAATATCCCAGGATCCTTCCAATGTCCAGAGTTTACACAGACAGTTCTCTCTGACCGGAATGCTCTCCACTTAGCTAACCCCTATTTATCCTTCAAATCTCAACTTTGAAAATGCTCTTCCTTAGGGAGGCCTTCCCTGATTCCCAAGACTGGCTTTTTACTCCTATAGCATCAGTAAGGGCAAGCTATCCCCTTAGGGGTACTGACTTCAGTAGCCCTTCCTGTAACCATCCCTTTGCAATGTGTCTTTGCAGCCAGCTATTCCCATTTAAAGATAGAGTCTATTTTGCTGCCCTTTAATTTTGGACTGGCCCTGTGACTTGCTTTGGCTAATAGAAAGTGAAAATGTGCCTATTCAGAGCCCAGGCCTCAGGAAAATTTGCACATTTCCACTAGTTCTTGGGGAACTCTGCCAAGTGGTGCTGTGAATAATCCCAGGCCTACCTGCCAAAAGGTTAAAGACCATGTTGCCAAGATACCTTTCATGTCCTGGTAAACACCCATCTAACCTGTAGAAATAGAACTGCCTAGCAGAGCAGCATCTGACAGTAGATACTTGAATGAACACATCCAAGACCAGAAGAGTCACCCAGCTGAGCCCAATCCAAATAGCCCACGCATAGAATCATGGAATAAATAAATGGTTGCTATCTGAAGCCAAAGAGTTTTGCAATAGTTTGTTAAACAGCATAAACTAACTGATACAGGCCTTGGGTAGAATAAAATAAATATATGCATAAGCAGATAAACAACAATACAAGGTAGTGTGTGCTAAGTCTGCCATGAGTGAACAGACAAGAGAGTACAGACAAATGAAAAATCACTGAGGACTGGAGTTATTCAGTGGAGGTAATTAACTCAGCTACATTTTTATTATTTCCTCAGCAGACAGTAAGCTTCCTGAGACTATGGAATATGTCTTAAAATTATTTTGTATTTTCTGCATTACCCAGCACAGCATAAGCTACAGCATTCAGTCCAAAAAGTACCTGATGGGTGAATAAAACAAGGGTAGAAACCACCCTTGCTCCTTTTTATGTTCCCAGTTTCTGCACAGTACCTGGAACATAGGAGGCCCTTAAGAAATACTTGTGAATGAATGAATGAGTGACCGAGTTCATGAATTTTAAAAAGGCTGTGTATTTGTGTCTTTCCAGGCGATCTCAGGCAGTGTTTCTAGGTATGAAAGGTGAGGAGAAAACGGCAGAAACCCAGATGGTGGTAGTACCAACCACCCCACCTAAATCCACCCCATCATTTGTAACTTCTCCAAAGTGCAGTAGATGGCACATTTGTCCGTGGTTCTTTTCTTACTTCTCTTCTTTTGGCTTCTCACCATCTTTCTCTCTTTCCCTCCTTTTCTTCTTTCTTCCCTTTCAGTTCTCTGTTCTTTCTGTCCTCTTGATCCTTTCTGAATCAGCATCTTTAATGTACAGTGATCAAATTCAAGGTTATGCCTTTGTATTGGAAGGGGCTGGGGAGATGGGGGTGGCAGGTGCAGGGTATCTGTGGCAGCTGCAGTGTCAAGATAGTTTCTGCACTTTCAATTCCCTTTCCCCTTCCTCTCCCTAAAAAACAAATAAGGGAAAGCATGGGGACAAAAGGAAAAGGAAAAAGTATATGTGTGCTGTCTATGGGCTTTTCTTCCAGATCTGAAATTGCCACTGAGAGCAGTCTTCTTGATATATTGTGTGCACCTGCACCCTTCCATAGTCTTGATAACTGCATCCCTTTCTGGTGGCATGGAGCCAACCTCTGTGTCAGAATGCAGTGACTTCTGAAGGTAACTGTATAAGTCTACCCTCTAGTCATACATTCTTTACATGGATGCATAATTTGCGTACGTCCTCTTCACCTTAATTCTGATTCAGCTCTTCTTTTTCAAGACCACTCCCCCTTGTTCAGAAGTGTCTGTCCCTGCTCTGGAAACCTTCCTTGGTCTGTCTCCATCCAAAGGTTCTAATGTTCGCTGTATGTTATTCATTTGATATTTGCCATATAATAATCTCTTGATTTTTCTTGTTTTAGAAGAAAAAGAATAGTCTTTCTTTGCACTGCTCACGGAAACAAGAAACACCCCAGACACATTGGAGGAACTCAGAATTCATTTGCTGAGTGAGAGTATGTCCCCCTGGGAATGATTGATTTGCTTTGAAAGCCCCTATACCATTAAAAACAGTTACTTTTAATAAGCACTTACTATGTGCCAGGTACTGAACTAAGCACTTTACGTGGACTATGTCACCTCATCGTCATGTGAGGTAGGGACTGTTATTATCTTCATAGCTAGTAAGTGAGGGCACAGACATTCAACTCCTGCCAGTTGGGTTCCAAAGTAGATACTTGCAGTCCCTCAGCCAAAGATTCCTCCCTAGAGGAATCACATGAAAGTTGTAGCAACAAGCCAGTCACCCCAGCAGGAGAAACAGCAAAAGATGTAGTGTGCCTTCTTCATGAGAATAAATGAGGCATACTTCAAGGGAAAAGGTTTTCCTTCATGATGGCTCTGGGCACATCAGGTCACCTGGTTATTAGCTGTCTGTAATTATTTCATGTGCATTCATTTTGTTCACCCAAAAAAGACTACAGTAATTGTTATATAATAATTGTTTCCACATATTACCATGTATCAGGCTCTATGCTAAACATTTTACATTCAATATTTCCTTGAATCTGTGTAACAGACCTGAACATCGATATTACTATTATTCTTATTTTATAGGTGGGAAACTGAGGACTGGGAGGTTAAGTAAATTCCCAAAGTCATGCAGTCAATAGGTGTAAAGCTTCAGTCTCTCCTACCCCAAAATGTGTTCTCCTAAGTACTAAACCATTGAATTTCAAATTTCAGTGTGCATAAGCATCTCCTGGGGAGCTAGTTAAATGCAGATTTCCAGACCCTATCCTCAGAGGTTCTCTAGTAGCTGTGAGGTGGCGTCTAGAATCTACCTTTTCAACAACTACTTATGTGAATCTACTGCAGTGTGTCCATGGCACACTCCACTACCATCTTCCCTCCCTGATGCAAGTAGCTGGAAGTAAAATCTTCTGTAGGCTGTTCCCAGATGTTGGGTTTCAACATGCTGGCCACGGGAGATGCAGGCAGTGCCTCAGATGTAGCATTCATGAGCTTGCCCTGCAGCCTCCGTCATGATCAACATTTCAAAAGCCTGTGGCTCTTTCATAGGTATGGATTCTGCTCTTAATGCTCCTTTGCTCTCCTGTTTTGGGAGGCCTGGCTGGAAACATTAAAAACCACTTTATCCTTATCATTTAAGGTATAGCCTGATCTAAATATCCAGCTCCAGGTTTCTCTCTCCCTGGATCCCACACAGCCTCCTTCCCCACCTCACTGAACTTGCCACCCAGATAAAATGCATTTCCAGCGCTAAGAGCCATAAAGCAAGCATGTAGAGCTTCACATCTTAACTTCTTCCCTGAAACAATTACTCCTTGGTTCTAAGAAGGGTAGTAGTGGGGAATTTACACTTACAATTTCCTTTGTTCTTCACCAGAAATTAGAAAGATTGTTTGCAAGAGTTCTATATTGTGTCTATCTTTTTGTTAATTCAAAGAATTCAAGCCAGAGCGTTGCTGCCTTTTTTGCCCCAAGGGACATCATTGCAGAAGTTTGGGAACGTCTTGACTGCTCTATCACAGGGCTGCTTTTTCCATCCTTGCCTGTGTATCCTCTGGGGACCCGCGAGATGGGTGGTGCCTTCCCTAAGGGAGCTTTATCAATGTCTCTTTCAATATTAATGTGACACCTGCAGATGTGATGTTGAACAGCACCGGTTTGTTACACGGTGTAGAGGGTGGCATGACTTCCTGTGAATAACATGTCCAAGTACGAGGTGCCATGTGAAGTTAACCTGGACCCAAAGGAAGAGCATGTGTTTACTGGGATGTGTGAGACCCCTGCCCCTCCAGGGAGAGCAGTCTTAATAGCAAGTGTTTCTAGTCAAACAGTGAGCAATGCAGTGGCTTTGGACACTTGTATAAAGATGGCGAGACATGTTTGTACTAGAGTGGTGACTGCAAAATAGATTTTTGCTGACTGGTTTAGTACTCCTTTGAATAATTTAATTTCTAAAATATGTCTATGCTATTCCCAGGCCCCTATATTGAAATACAAAATAGTGGAGAACTACTAGACCAGATTCATAGTTCTGTGATCATTCATTTATCCATTCATTCAGAAATATTTATCTGACATCTATGATGTAACAGGCACCATACTAGAAACTAAAGCAAAGTATGGAGTAAAACAGAGTTCCTTTCCTTAAGGGACTTGCAGTCTGGTGGAGGAGGAGAGAGGTTATAACGCAATGTGCTAAGTGCTGTTTTTATAATCACAGCACACCGTGCTGTGATAGCCCAGAGGAGAGGTTCTCAACCCAAACAGAAGGTGGGGGGAGGAGGAAAGAGGTCAGGGAAAGTTTTCTAGAAGGACATTGGAAATGAGTATTTGGAGGCTAAAGGTATTTGACAAGAAGGAGGGGGAAAGATCAAATAGGAGGCAGGAAGAGAAAGGATGAACGGCTTCATCTTCTCCAGTTGACAGTCAATCCTTGCCAGTTGTCCAGGTTTTACCACCTGTCAACTAAAACTTACTTGAGAGAAATCTCTCATCAAGAGGTTAATTGTGACACAGATTCCCATATCCGCGGGAAAAATCCATCACCTGTGCAGACTGCTTCTTTTTTGACATCTGGAACAGTCCTGTCTGTTAGCAAAATGTGGATATTTGCAATAGAGTTATTTCCAGTATTCAGGTTCTGAGTTTCTTATCTTTCCTTGAATATCATCACTCTATATTTAAAACCTCTTGGAATTCCATTGCAAATGGACTAAGGTTTTCTCCATCTCTCTTGAACCCCTATCTTCTTGGCACCCTAATCCTGAATTGAAGGTGTTCTCAGGGACACAGTCTTTATTCTTTCTTGTGAGCAGAATAGAATTCTCAGCCTGGGAAACCAGACACTCAGCAGGCAAAATTCATGACCTCACACCCTCTGCAGTTGCAGCCCCTGGTTCTTTTTTTTTTTCTAGCCCCTGATTCTTTGTGTATTTCTCCAATGCCAGAAGGACCCCAAGGAGACTTCCTCTCATTCCCACCACTTTGACCCTTGTTCTAGCCTCTACCTTGGGATTCCTTCAATCTGTAGCTCCACCCAGGATCTCCTTCTTTGCCTCTCTTCTGCCCAGCCTCTCTCCTCCTCCCCTCCATAACCCTGTTCCTTTTTGCTCTATCTCTATTCTCAGTTTGTGTGTGTGTGTGTGTGTTTGTGTGTGTGTGTGCGCACGCATGTCCACTGAATTTTGAGATTCCAAAGGGAAGGGATGAGGCTGCTGGTGCCTGAAGAAAGTGTGAACAGAGATAATTTCTGGATGACTCCAAACTTAACATGAGTCTTAATTCTATACATATTTTAAAGATGAAAGCATAAATAAATTAATGAAGTGGTCAGCAGGAAGTAGATAAATCAAGTGTCAGGGAATTTTATGGGAAGATACGAAAAACAGATCCAAGCCTAGGATCTTCTAGAATAAGAGAGGTAAGATCTTCTCTTTGATCTCAGGAGATAATGGCAGGGAATTTTTGTCCTGGGTGCTTATTGCAGGCAGCTCTCTTCTTTGTTGATCATTATTGTGTTTAAGCCACGAAAGTTCAGGAGGAACCAAGGGCCAGAATCTAAGAGAAAGTCCATGTGAAATCCTGCAGAGCAGCTGCAGGCAGTTGGAGCAGTGATACTCAGACTCATCTGATGGGGGTGCTTTTAAAACAACAGGGACGATATGCAGAGACAGATGTCCCTGGGAAATGAAGCTGTTAAGTCCAGTCTAGGTGGTATGTGACTTTATGGCATCACAGAAAATGAGTGAGTGAGGCTGAGGCCACAAATTGTGTTGACAGTCTCAAACTGTTGGTGCTGTGAGCAGGACAGGCTGGGCCATCAAAGTCAGGGTGTGGTCTATGGAGGTGCACAGGCTGTGGAGTCAGATAGACCAGTGCTCCAATCTAGCTTC
Source organism: Aethalodelphis obliquidens (assembly GCF_003676395.1). NCBI lineage: Eukaryota > Metazoa > Chordata > Mammalia > Artiodactyla > Delphinidae > Aethalodelphis > Aethalodelphis obliquidens. The sequence continues at coordinate 9,255,014 of NW_020837990.1, forward strand.
TGTACTGACCAGCTGTGACACCTTAGACCAGTCACTTAACTCCTCTGAACCTTGGTTTCTTCAAATGAAGATGAGATCATAAAGCCTGCCCCTCAGGGTTGTGATGTTGTATGTGAAGCCCTAGGCACAATATCTTGACAGACCTGGCTTTCCAGTAGCACCTACTCTAGGCTTACAGGGCAGAGCCAGGTGAAGCATCAGAACAAGGGTAAGACTCTAGAAACTGGGAATTGACTTGCATTTTACTTTGACGTCAACACATGTATTAGGTAACTACTGTGCATTGGACCTGTGCTAGTGCCAGAGACATGAAGACCAGGATGGCCTGAGCTCTTTCTCAAGAAAGCTTTCAGGCTGGTGGGGGAAAAAACACAGGAACGGAATGGCAGTGCCACGTGGTGAGTGCTGTGATGGAGGTGCGCACATGTTGCACATGGGGGATCATGGCGACTGGAGTGGGGGTCAGGGAAGGCATCCTGAAGTAGGTAGCCGCTGAGCCTGGCTGGAACCCCCAGGGAATGGCTATGAGTGAGTTGTCACCCAGTTGTCTGCCATGGAAATGCAAAATAGCAAGGGGACTGAACGAAGGGTGTCAGGGTGGAGATGACCCAGTCTTACAGCTCCAGAATGACATGTCCCTAAGGCAGATCACACAATTAAGACCCCAACCACTTGCCGCTACTTCACACTCACCTTGTCTGTCATTGACAGACCATTGGCAGCCCTTTCCATTGAGATAAATACAGTATGAGAGGGTAATTAGATTGACTAATTTCTCAGCCAGGGGAGCTCTCCCAAGCTCCAATTTCCCTATGGTCTTTGAATTCAAATTGCTTTAGAAATGAGAGTTAGAGGGGACCTGGAACCAAGGGAAGGGAGTGGAAAGGAGGATGGACACAAGTCAGGGAGGGGACCCAAATAACATATACTGAACTCACCTAAGCTGAGCAATCAACTTTCCTCCCCACCCCCACCTCTACCCGTCCATCATTGATTAATTTACTAAAATGATTTAATACATTTTTTGGCTTAAATGTTAACACACATGAGTCATCATCTTATTTTTTTCAGGAAACAGTGACCTCTGTTAGGTCATTTCTCACTTTCTGCATCTGTTTCTTCATCTTTAAGATGGGAAATCTGGGTGACAACAATCTCTTTGGATTTGTCCATCTCTAATGTCTGGGACTGTGTGGTTTTGAGTTTCAGATAGCTGCAGATCCCAAGGGAACACAAATCCCAAAGGGAAGGATGGAGAGTGAGGAAGAGAAAGGACTTTTAGGGCAGGGGAATTTGGCCGCTAGGGGAGCCACTGAGCAACTCTGCATTGTACCAAGGCACCATGAGGTTTAGCAGCAGCCCTGGGGGCAAGTAGCTGTTTCCCAGGATTGCAGCGTGCTTCATTTGATATACAGTCTGGGTGTGAGGGTTATTGATCCTTCTTACTCATATCTGTGTCCCCAGCATCTGGTACCATGCTTGGCACATAGTCTTTACTCAATAAAAGTTTATTCTTCCAGCTGAGCCGAATACCCAGATCTCCCCAGGAGCCAGGGAGAGAGACACCGAATGGAGACAGAGGACAATCCAATTTTGCCTTCTGGATTTCTCTACAGATAACTAATCTTATCTATTGTGATTGATTCTTATTAGTTTTCCTCTCAGAAGTTTCACTTATTTCCAGTCCTGCAGACACCTCCCTTTCCTGCTATATCCTGAACACCTTCCCTCTTGGCTTGAGGTGGAGGTCTTCTCCCTCCTCACACTACTGTCTGCTTTCTTTGTGGCTGTGGAAAAGTAGAGGAGAAGATTCACAGTGTGAGTCAGTTTGTTAGTATTTATCTTCAGCTATTTTCATGCTTCCTAAGTTCAGGCAGGCCAGGCTCCAGAGGTTCAAAAACGGTTGCGTGGTTGACAAATCTATTTAGAACTGAGATGCAAAAGTCAGCATGGGTCAGTCTCTACAAGGAGGGTGATCTTGACCATCTGCTTGTGGGAAGGAGATCTTTCTTTCCTGAGCAGGGAAATGGAAGGATAAAAATCCCCTTCCCCCAAGGAGAGAAAACATGTGGCTGAAGTTCTTTATTGAAGTGCTCGAATTCAGAAAACCTTAATGGCATCCAAGATAGCAACCCTGTACTGAGAGCAATGATGACCAGGGGGCCCTCTCATTTGGAAAGTCCCTAACCTCTATTACACTGAGGTAACTTTTGGTAAATTTCACATAAAATATACATCAGACCATATTCTTGAAAGGCAGCCAGGTGTAGTAAGAAGAGCATGGAATTTGAAGACATAAATTTATCTTCCGGCTCTGCTACTTCTTAACTCTGAATCTCTTTCCTTCTCTGTCAAATGGAAATAACTGTATCTATGTTAAAGTTATTGTGAGGATTAAGGGAGAATATTCATTTATTAATTCAACAAATATTTATTAAGCACTTCACTTATTAATCAGGATAAATAATTTTTATGCCTCAATAGATAAGCCCCTAAATCTCAGTGGTACAACACAACAGAAGTCTGAAGAGTCAGATGCACAGTGGTCAGGGTCCTTCCCCTTCCAGTGACTCAGGGATCCAGGCTTCCTCCATTTTGTGATGCCTCCTCTCATCACTTACTGGCCAAGTTTGCTCAGTCAGGGGAAGAGAGAAATGGTGAGGTAAATTGCGTCTTCCATGTCTTGGACCAGAAGTGACACATCATTCCTACTCCTGTGTTTCCATTTGCCAAAATTTAGTCATATGCTTCCAATTTCACTCCAAGGGAGGACGAGAAATGTTCCTCCATTTTAGTCCAGGAAGGGCAGCTGTGTGGAGAACAAATAGCGTTGTCTCTGCCACAGCATCTAGTGTGTGTCAAGAACTATACTCAATGACAGAGACATAGAGATAAGCAAACACAGCCCCTGTACTCAAAGACAACATAGTCCAGAGAAGAAAGTGCCAGCACTGTCAGCTCTTAAGCTAATAAAATTCCCCTTTTATTTCTGTAATTCTACATTAATTCAATTCAATCCTGTATCCAATTAATTCTGTAATTTCACCACAATTATTATTATTCACCAATGTGAGTCATTCCCATCTCCCTCCATTGATGGTAAATCCCTAGGGCTGGATCTATGTGACTATATCTAGTCACCTGTCAGTCCCCCATGTAACCTAATGGAGTACCAGGTAAGTGGCAGAGCTCCCTTCCCCCTATATTTGTTGAATGTGAGTGTTACATTTGTATCTCTTTGCTTCTTTCCTTCAATTATATTTCTCTTCTCCCTCTGCTCCAGAGCTTCACCCAGGTTCCATCTTCCCCAGACAGACTGCCACGGGCTAAAAGAGGAGACACCTTGTTCCTCAGCCCAGCTTCTCGTATGGAATCTCAGGCAGTGCCCTTATCCTGGGTCCGAGAGAGATGAATCAGCCCCCTCTCTTCTCTGTCCTCACTCCCTGCTGGACTCTTTCCCCGTGACTAAGAATGAGATCAACCATGGGAGAACTACAGGGGCTCTCGGGAAAGGAACTGTCCACAGTGCTGACCGGCAAAGGCAGAATGAGAGATGCCAACGGAGGCTGTGGTCGCTCCAGGGAACCGCCCGAGGCAACCTCACTGGGGTCCTTCCTTTGAGGTCGCCGCTGACACCCCAGCCCCCACCCTGCGGGGCGGCGTGGGCAGTGCCCCGGACGCTGGCCCTTCTCCTCTTCCTGGACAGCGTCTGCGGTCCCGGCCTCGGCTCACAGCTCTTATGCTCCCAGCAGCCAGGTCCTGCCATGTTGGTGAACAATAACGAATTCAGCCTCCCGTGTTCATCCTTACTCTGCACCTTTAATCAGGAGTGTTATCCACGGCTCCTGCCCAGGCCTCATTTAGATTTCTTGTTTGTAGCAATAATATCCTTTTAATATGCTAAATGAGCGAACAAATGCGCCTTCCTCCACTCGCGAGGTTTTTAAAAACATCCCTTCTTTAGTGGATGAAGGTCATTCTTTTGGTAGATTAATACTTAACTAGGAGGCCCTGTTTATTGTCTGGGGTCACTTCAGCGGCTGTCACAGCATATTAAAGAGCTCAGGATTGCCGGCGCTGGAACAATGCCGCTGGGTGGGGACGCGGGAGGGGCGGTCCATGCCCGATTCCCTTCCCTGGCTCTCATTCCAACTCCGCAGCCGTTATTAATACTTTAATTTGTAGTGCATTAATGAATTCGAATCCCCATTATGTGTGGAGCGAGTGGGCCTTCAGCAGGCCCTGTGCAACTCGAGTGCATCCTGGATGCGGAGAGGAAGATTCACCCACGGATGGCACTGACCGGGACAGGGGCCCCGCCTCTTGCCAAGGGGCGGGCGGTGGCGGGGTGGGAGATGCTGCATCTGGGAAACTCAGCAGCAGAGGGGAAAGTGGACAGGGGCAGAGACCTCTGGATGGTACTGTTTGAAATTTCAGCCCCACAGTGCCAGCTCTAACTTTGAGCTTCCCAGTTACCAATTTTCCCCATTCCTGCTTCAAAATATTCCTCCTCTGTATATAAGAAGAGTACATGGCAGGCATGCATACTACATGGGGTAATATATGTAGACTGCTTAGGGCACATAGCAAACACTTCATAAAGGTTAGTTATCATTGTTATTCCCTCACCAAACTTACCCCTGCTTGAATCCCCACCCGGGTAAGATACAGAGAGTGGTTCCTTCCCTTTTCTGTCACACTTACACTTGCCTCCGTGAGCCTTTCTCTACTTCTGACAGCACCTGTTTATGAGTCTGACTTTTCTAGGAAAGCAAATCCCCTTGGGGACAAGAACTATGTCATTCTTATTTTTTTTATTTTTTACTTTTTTGCAGTATGCAGGCCTCTCACTGTTGTGGCCCCTCCATTGTGGAGCACAGGCTCCGGACACGCAGGCTCAGCGGCCATGGTTCACGGGCCCAGCCACTCCTGCGCCATCAGGGAAGCCCCTGTCATTCTTATTTTTATGCCCTGCCTCCCCAGCATTTAATAGCAGTGCTTGTCAGAAAGCAAGTGCTTCATAAAGGCTGGTTGTGTAAGCAATTCAATAAATGAAGAATATAGATTGGTCTCTCTCCCTGTTTCAGGACCTCAATCTTTCCACGGGCCCTGGGAGGACAGTTTGCTGAGGCCACAAAGCTCTTTCCTTGGTGTGTCTCATTGTCACTGACCCAAACTTGGGTTGCCTGTGTTGCCTGTGTTCAGCAAAGCCAATCCATTGACACTGGGTTATGGTGAAGGAAAGGGCGGTGTTTATTTCAGGGCACCAAGCAAGGAATCCAGGGCAGCTAGTGCTCAAAACACTTGAACTCCCTGATGGGTTTCAGGAAAGTATTTTTAAAGGCAAGATGAGGGAGGGGCCTCCCAGGGTATGCGATCAGCTACGCACAATTCTCTGATTGGGTGACAGTGAGGTAACAGGGCGGTGTCACATGGGTTAACATTATCAATACTTAGGAGCCAGGAGGCCTGGGGACTATGTGCTCATGGTCATCAAGTATTAATGTCTTCCATTTGGTGGAGGTTTTCACATCTGTAAAACAACTCAGGAAATGTGCATCAGATACTATTATCTGGGTATTCCAGAGAGGAGCTAAAGCAGAGGATATGGGGCAAGGGTCTGTTCTGGGAAGGCCCCATAGGGTCCTGCTTGTTACATAGTTTCCACCCATCCAGAACACCTGGCTCAGTCCTCCTGCCCAGGGAGACTTGCTGGGTTACTCCTGTCTGCTCTCCCTCCTCTGAACTCTGAGCCTGTTTCCTGGTATCAATTTGGTACTGCTCTTGGGCCACACAGTAGCTTGGAGGCAGGCCTCGGGTCTCATCTTTTACCCATGTGCCTCTACCTGGTGACCTGGGCTCAGTTTAGACCGTAAGCAACATGAGGGCAGGGACTGTAAGTCATACTTTTTACGTATCTCTCCTCCTAACCCCCTACAAGTCTTCGTTCAATTCAGAAAATAATAAGAGGCACTATTTATGAGGCTTTACTTTGGGTCAGGCTCCACACTGGGCACTTCACTGCCTCACTCAGTAATAAGTATTCCAAAAGCTTAGAGCCAGAAGAAACATTAAAGGTCACTGGGAACAAATACTTAGGTTTTTATTGAGATGCCTGAGGCTCAGAGAGGTTGGGGATTGTCCAGAGTTACTCAGCTCACCTGTAACTCAGCCAAGTGCTCAAAGCCAAACTCTTCCCCCGTCTCACTGCCCCCTGAAGGGGCCCCTGGTTTGACGAGTCAGGCCGTGCTGCTACAGGAATGGAACCAGATGGAACTAGAGGCTGACACAGGGCCCCCGGCTGGATGGGCCAGGACTCCCAGGGCCAACCCCGCCTGCCTCAGGGCCATGAGGATTTGAGTCAGAATCGTTCTGTGCTCTGGACTCCCCGGAGGAAGGACTAATTATACGGCCTCCCAGGGCCTCAACTCAATTTGGCAAGTATTAATACTCACTGAGTATCTGCTCTGAGGTGGAGAAGCCCCCAGATGAAAACCAGAGACCCTGATTCCAGCCCCATCTCAGAGACCTGCCATCGAGGTTCTCACATGTGAGTTGTGAGTTGCTCACTTGCACCACAAGGGGTTGGCCCATTAGGGGCTGATACTTAAATTGGAGGCCCCATGTGACTTCCTGACCATACTGCCCAGCTTATCTGTGACCACAGGCTCCCTGAACCCCCTACCAGGCCCACTCAGAGAGCCTCCCCATAGATTCCAGCACACACTTCTCTCCCCCCTCCTCTTTGTGTCATCTCAGGACCCAGGGTCCAGTTATTTGGAAGGGAAGCAAACACTGCTTGTGTGTTACACACTCCTGATGCCTTATACACCTGCCCAAACCTCCAGCTTGTGGGGACAATGCGCCGTGGTCTTTCATTCATGGGAGAAGTTGGTTAGACTCAGGCTTCGTTTTCAATGGTACCAGACCAACAACTTCCTTGGTCTTCTCTGCCAGACTGTGTCACAGCCCAGTGTGCCTCATCTCTCCTATTGGCAGAGATGTAATGGATCTGAAGTTCAGTGAATCAGAAATCAAGAGGCAAAAGAGGAGATGCTAATGGATTGTGCTCTGCAGAGGCGATAGGCTCTCTGGCCAAGTTGCTATCTTGTTCTTTCCTGACGTATCAGTGTGAGGTCACTCAGCCAGCCCTGGCCTCCACCTCAGCTCTTAAAGTGCTCTCAGAGCCAACAGCTGTCTTGCCTTGGAGGATATGCCAGGTTTCAATCTATGTGTTTGTGTGGGGATGTTGGGGGAGCAGGAGGGAGTAAGAATATGAAGAATCTGTGAGTGGTGTGTGTAGGTGACATGTGGGGATCTGTATGCACGAGTCCATATGAATAATATATGTGGTAGGTTGGCAAATGTGCATATCGTGAATGGAAGTTAGTTATGTGTTCATTATTGGGAGTGTAGGAAAACTGTGGGTATTTGAATATGTGTGTAATGAATGCACCTTTAGCGTTAAGTGAGTGCTTGAGTGTATTTAATGATATGGATGTGTCCATTGACCTGTTTGAGAATTTTTGGAATGTTTGTGAATGGGAGATGGGTGTGTGTTTTGATAAGTTGGGATTTAGGGTCTATGGGAGTGGTGTGAATAAGTATAAGTAGGGATTAGCTGTGTTTGTATGAATGAGTGTGTCATAACTTGGGTATTAGTTGGGGTTGGTTTATGAGTTTGAGGACCTCTATGAATTGTGAGTTTGTGAATGTGTATAAATAGCAATGTGTGTTATGTATATCAAGGATATATATGAACGACTTGTTAAGATGGACAGATACAAGTGTTGTGAATATGTGTACCAGTGAAAACACCTGAAGGTGTTAGTGGAGTGTATGTTCATGAGTGAAGGTGCAGGGGCATAAATGAATAAGTGGATGATTGGATCTGTGTCTAGAAAATATCTTGAGGGTTTAGTATATATATGACTATGAAGGCACAAGCGGTGTGTGCTGGAGCCGGTTTATACTGGCCTGTGAGAGCTATTGTTAAACTTAAGCACTATGTAAGCTGGTTGTTAAAATTGGCCTTTATTAAAAATAAAGTTGTATGTACTTACGATGACATAAATTATATAAGAATGAAAATAATAATTAAAACTCATCCCTTTGTAATTATTTTACATTTTACTCTTTTCTGCATCTTGAGGTTATTTACACCTACGCTATATGGTGGAATGGGGTGTTGCCTGTCCTCTCTGCCCAACTTCGAGTTCAGTGACATCTATTGGTAACTTGAAATTGGCCACAGTGGGAGTATTTACACCATAGAAGTTGCAAATGCTGCAAATCAGGACTTTTTTTACCTGGAGATCTGGTTGTTAAACATTTACCATCATACAACTATATATGAGTGAGAGTGATGGCTGGGGATTATTAAGACAGGATTTAGATGTGTGTGTGTGTGTGTGTGTGTGTGAAATGGTGGATAAGTGTTTGTAAGTATGATGAATGAATGTATTTATTGCTATATAATTGTAAGTATGTATGATAGATAAGTCCAGGTAACTTTTAACCTGGGATCCATGGATCTTTAAGGGGTCCCTGGAAAGAATTCAGAGGGTCCATGAACTTGAAGGGGAAAAAGAAAATTAAATCTTTATTTAATTCCAACTAAATTAACTTCTAGCTGAATGTGGCATTTCCTCCAATATCAATGTAGGCAACAATCCACGGTAGTACTAACAGTGTCTATGATTTTATGACCAATAGAAATCAGATATTTCATATTATTTTACAGTTCTTACAGATATATAAAAATATCATTTATAGTCTCTACATCGTTAGTTATAAAATCCATCATTATATATTATTTAAAGCTTTACTAAAAGAGCACAAATATTACCAAACCACAGATTCATTTCTAAAATATTTTGAAAACGGAACTTCACTATAATTATTTACCTTTGTAATTCTATGTATTTGATTTTACTTACTTAAACAGTTTTCTGAGGGGGTTCATGGGTTCCATCAGGCTGCCAAAGGGGTCCATGGCATAAAAACTCATTACGTGGATGCTACGTGTGGATGTGGTTAGCAGATCAATGCGTAGGGTGCTTGTGTGTCTGTGTGTAATTGTGTATGAGGTTAAGAGTTGGGATGTGGGAATTTACACGACTTGTAGGCGTTGCAAGTGTGGGTGAGTGGGAATGGAGGTAGTTTATGATCCAATCCCGAGAAACAGATCCCTCCTTTTTTCCAGGGAAGACCTAGGGAGCCTGTGGTGGTGAAGGGATGGAGAATATTTTATCAACAGTGCACACAAGCTGAATTCTAAACCTTTTCCTTCTAAGATAGAATTACACCTAGGTCCCTTTATGCAATTATCGTTAGCAGAAAATAGATTTATTTTCTGAATGCTGGTTGCCTTTCTGTGCATAGATGGGCTGACAATCCTTACCTGACTCATGGAAATTCTTGTTCCTGCAATCAGCTTCAGATCCCAGTGGACACAGAAGTTTGACCTCACCACTGACCTGTTATTTTATTTGTTTATCTCCAGACACACTAACACCCACTCTGGCGTACCGCAGTTAGCCCTCTTTGGCATAGCTAACTGCACTGCAGTCTTGCACACGCTCCTGGGCCTTCCTTCACATGATGTCCCCTCTATCTGATCACCTCCACAGCTCTTCTTCCTGGCTGAGGTGTCTGGGTTCTGCCAGGGAACAGCCTTGCCAGCAAAGGGGAGGAAGAGGGGAAGGTAGAAAAAGAAAGGGAGGGCAGAGGAGGGGCTGGGATTGCATCAGGGCCTCCTGCTCAAAGAGTCCAGGCCTCAGAGTAAAGGCTCTGAGTTGGAGCCCCTGGCAGACTGCCCCTTTCTTGACATTCAAAAAAGTTAATTTCGTTCTGGTATTTATTTGCCACTGGCCTCCCTACCTGAAGGGAGGGATAGAGCTCTTCTTCTCTGGACTCCCAGCCCACACCCTTCCTCCAGGTAAGATGCTCTCAAACTCCCCCAAAAGATAGCCAGTGGACCTTCCCATAAGCCCCTGGAGAAGATGAAGCTCCTCAACCTTTTTAAATCAGGTCTCACAAGGCATCCTCAAAAGCTGCTCGAACCCCAAATCCCTCCTGCTTCAGCTTAAGCCTCTTGATCAGCCCTCGGAGGAGAGAAAGCAAAGCTGTGTGATCTTTGAGTCTTGGGAGACAGCAGCCAGACTCTTCTGAAGCAAGCCTGAGAGCGGCACTGGAGCCTGACCTTGAGAGGTCTCTGCAGCCTAAAATGGTCTGTGCTCACCTGTGTGGGGTGAAGGATGTGATCTCTGATTAGACACACAGTTTGGCTGCCCCCGTGTTTATGCCCTTTGTGGAAATGGATATCTGATGACCCCAGAACTGTGAGCCAAACTTGGGTCAGGATCCTACAGGTTGCTAAGCACACAGCCATGCTTCAGGCCTCTGGACATAATCTTACATAGGAGCAATGACCAGAAACAAAACCGAAAGGGACCTCATACACTGACTATGAGACTCCTTGGAGTCCACTGCCCATTATTACGTACAAAATTGCTCTCAGATTGAGATGGTTTCGGAATCTACAAAAGGGACCTTTCTTGCGGACAAGAATTGCAACCTGCCTTGTCCTCCAAAACTGTTCAGGTAGATTGCAATGCACTGGTCTGATTCCCACAGCTTTCAGTCTGTGCTCCACACACAGTAAGGCTGATAATATGAGTGAGTCACCTGAAGCCAGGACTATGTTTTCAGTTTGTGTCTCCAACACAGGACTGAGCTGGAGAAGGCCTGACTTCTTCTAACAGTGCCTTCAGACTCACAGGGTGCTGCTGGTTAGAAAGGATTCTCTGTGCCCTTGTTCTGAAATTTTCCATTGAGAAATCCTTGTGTATTCTCTGAGTATTCCATCTCAGGGTTGAGAGGACAAGTTTTGCTGAGTGGTCCTCATTCAAAGTCTGACGTTCAGTGAGATGGAGATGAGGCTCCTCAGTTTCTGATAGTTCTCCTTTGGCCAGATGGAAATGGTGGGAAGATTGTTAGAGAAGCCAGAGTGCCAAAGGATGGGAGCTGAGCTGCCTGGTGTGATGGGAGGGGCACCTGGTGGCTGTGGGTACTTTCTCATTAGAGGCATGTTTCTATTTGTGTTCTCACTTCCTGAGAGAAAGCACAACCTTGCATTTTGAACGTGAGATTCCCCAAACATTCGCCTGTCTCCATCCTCTTTGGGATAGCTAGCCCCCCAAACCTCTTAAAAACGAGCTACAGCTACAGACTGCTTGTTACTTGCTTCATTCCAGAGGAGGCAAAAGCGAGGCAGGGTGTGAAACTCTGTGCGAAATTTCTCCATGTCCTCATTCCCACAGCTGGGCTGCAATTAAATCACCTCCTAGATCAACGCCAGAGGCATTTACCTACCCACCACCACTGTGCTGTCCCTTTCTTGCTCACAAAGTAGCCATGTCACAGTTAAAAACATAGGCTTATGGGCTTCTAATACCAGGATCATCACTCATTATGTGTCACTTTGGCAAAGTACCCAACCTTTATCTTTATCTTCATCTTTTCTACAATGGGGATAATGACAACACCTTTGTCACATGATTGCTTCCAAAACTGAGGCAAGCCACGTTAAGACAACCAGCCCAGAGCCTACACACATTAGTCTATAAACATTGTTGGTGGTGGTGCTATTGTTGGCATCCTCCACTCTTCTTGGACCTCAATCCTTTGTCCCACTGACTTTGTGGGTTTCCTCCAGCCTTCTGCTCCATTCTTTCTTTGTGGGGAAAAGTGTAGAGACAGGAGCAGTGTGGGATAGCATCCCAACAGGTAGTCTGTGGAAAAGGGCTATGGTTTGCCTTGGGGTATCTGTCTCATCAGCGCTTGCTGAGGTCAAGGAGGCTTGAGAGGTGGCCTCTGCCTTGAGCAGCTACTTCTGGCTCCTCAGGATGCTGACAGAGCAATGGTACCTGGTATGAAAATGTCTGGGAAACACCCAAGTTAGGGAATGCTGCCTCTACAACCACAAAATGTTCACACCAGGCAAAAATTAGGGCCCATGCAGCCTAAGTAGAGATCAGTGTCTCAGGAGAGGGGCCTTTTAGAGTCTCCTGGAGTGAGAGGCTCATGAGTATGTTTATGTTAGGGGAGGGGTCAGAGCCCCTGGGGAGAACACTCCCACTTGAACTTGGATGTTGCCATTTTCCACTGGCCAGAGTGCTGTCCTGATGTCAGGTTTTCTTTGCCTACATTCTTGCATGGTCTCCCCTCCATTCTTTCACATTCTTCTAGTTCCACCAAAGCTTCCTTGTAGATAAACCACCCTTTCTTGGTTGTTAAAAACGGGGAATCCTGATAATACTATGTGGCTTATTTTCTCTCAGGTTACTAACCAGCCTTTGCAGGTGGCCCTAGATTCCTGAGAAACACCTCTCACTACAAGGCTCTTCGGGAGTCTGTGAGAACATCCTTAACACCTACAACAACCCCTGACGAGTGTCCTTGACCGTGTCTGCAGAGAGATGTCAAACACATCTCCTTCTAGTCACACGTGATTAATGGGGGTGAAGAAACCACAAACGAATCCCCCTCACTGATGCAGTGAACGGCTCTCTCCTGGTGCAACAATGCAGGTCTTCGTGGGGTGTGGTCCAGGACCCGTGTGTGTCACATCTCTCTCCTCTTACACATCTAAGAAATGTGTTCTGGGTGAAGCATCACTCAAAGTGAAACAGGATCCTCAAATCTCCATCTCATAGCCATTGGGAAAACAGGACTTTGCAGATTAAAAAAAAAAAAAAAAGACCAAACCTAAAAACAAAGAGAAGCCATCCAAAACGTAAGAACTAATCGCTAAATTAGAGTGAAGGAGAAGAAATCATTTTTACTTGCAAAGAAAGAAGCAGGACTTTCCATAGCTAGTGAGAACCTTCTAGAACTCCTTATCCCAGGGGTTGGCTTGCATTGTAGATTTAAAGATGTTGCAGAAGAAAAGTCAGTGAATTTTACAAGGTCATTAAGCAGAGCTGTTTTTCAGCCAGCATTTATTTAACATCTAATACGTGTCAGGCAGTTTACTAGGCACTTAATATTCTTGGTCTGATTTATTTTTCACAACAACTCTGTAAGTTAGGAACTATTCTATTCCCATTTTATAGATAAGACTCATACAGGTTAAGGAACACGTCTAATTGAGATGCACCTTGGGTATCAAACTTATATCTGTCCAATTCCAAAGCCTGTGATACTTAGGCTATCCTATATTGTTTTTCTAAGACAGACAAAAATAATATGGAGCAATGGTTTATCTTTGTAGGCTGATATCAGATAGAAGGTCAAGATTGTAATTCACTTATTCATGCTTTCATGCATTCCTGTGTTCATTCCTGTAACAAGTATTTAGGGAGTGACTGCTCTGTGTTCCAGGCACTGTGTGCTTGGTCAGAACATGTCCCTTGGGTCTATAGTTTAAAATAAGCCACTAGGTTAATACCTACTATAAGGAAATATTTTGCTTCCATATGACTCCTATCAAGGTAATAGCAATAGATTAAAACAGCCAGAAGGGCTTGTGTCCTAACCTTATTTCTACTTGCCAGATTATTTCAAGTTACAGCAGCAGTATATCTTCTAATCAGTGGTGCCACCTCCCCTCCCCCAGGGGATTCTGGTGTGGTTGCCATGGTTTTCTGTTATCTATCCCAGGAGTTGATCCTACTTTTCCAAGCCCACATGTGGGTACCAAATCACTTGCATATAAATTGTCTTCCCCTTGTATAGTAAGGAGCATGAACTATCCATGATCCAATCAAAGCCAATAGCTCGTCCGTGTACTGGAACCCATCTCCTTATTCCTATTCAAGAACATTTGTGCAATAACCATCCTCTCCTTTTCTTGAAACATCATCTTTCTCTTCTCTTCTGGATCATTTTTATCAGTTTTCATCCATGCTGTGAATTCTCCCATATTAAAAACAAACAAACAAAAAAAACAAACAAAAAAAAACTCCCTTGACCCTGCTCTTACAGTCACCTCCATTTCTTCCTTTGTCTTTACAGAAAAATTCATCTGAAAAGTTGCCGACATTCGCTTTCTCTAATTTTTCCTCCTCCTATCTCTGTTTAGCACACTCCAATCAGGATTTTTTCTCCTGCCACTTTATCAAAACCTCTTATCAAGATCACCCTAAACATAATGCCCATACTTCTCATACTATTTGACCTATCAACAGTAATATTTGACCCAGTCAATCCCTCCCGCTTGAAATACTTCCTTCACTTGGCTTCCAAAATACCATATTCACTAGTTTTCCTTTAAATTTTCTTGCTGCTTTGTCTAAAGTTACTTTCATTGATTCCTCTTCATCTACTCAATGTCTAAATGCCGGAGCTTCTCAAGGCTCAGTCCTTGGCACTCTTCTCTTTTCTAGCCGTACACACATTGCCTTGGGAAGCTCATCCAGTCTTGTGTCTTTAAATATAATCCCCAATGCATTCTTTCCCCTCTGCTCCAGATCCAAATATCCATTGCCTACTTGACCTACCGGAACGAGCTATCATAGGCATCACAAAGACAACATGTCCACACATGAGCTCCTGACTTCATTCCTAAACCGTCCTTTCCTGTACCTCCTGCATCTCCATTTATGTCAATTCCATTCTTCCCATTGTATTGGCTCAAAGTCTTGGTGACTCTCCCCTTTCTCTCACTCACCACATCTGATCTGCCAAAATAATCCTCTCATTCTCAGAATATACTCAGAAATTAATTACTTCTCAGCACCTCCACCATCACTACTACCTTGGTCCAAACCACCATCATCTCTGGCCTTAATTATTGTATTAGCTTCTTAATTATTTTTCCTGATTCTGTTCTTGGTTCTTCATGCATTATTTTCAACACAGTAGTCAGAATGATCTGCTCAAAACCCTCTGATGCTTCTAAGGCTTCAGGGTAAAAGCCCAAGTCCTTCCACTGACCCAGAGAGAGAGTCCAGCACAATCTGACTCCCATTTCCTCTGTGACCTCATCCCCTACTCTCTGCTTGTTAACTCTGCTCCAGCCACACTGATCTCCCTGCTGTTTGTTAGATCTGCCAAGCCAACTCGTGCTTCAGGGCCTTTGCACTAGCTTTCCTATGTAGAATGTTCTTCCCCCAGGTATCCCTATGGCCAGCCCCCTCACTTCCTTTTTGGTCTTTACTCAAATGTCACTTTTTCAGTAAGGTTTTTTTTTTAGACTATCTTAAATGTTATCCTCCACCGGCCAACTTTTATATCCCCATTTCCTCCTTTATTTTTTTCTCCAAATAACATCTACTATATATTTTACTTACTTGTCTTGCTTAGTGTTGGTCTATCCCAATAGAATGTAAACCTGGTTAAAACCACAGAATGTGTGTTGAGACTTAGTAGAATGTAGGTTCTTCTGTCTTGGTGCAGAAAGAATTCAGCGAGAAGCAGAGTGGCAGGTAAGGAAAGAGTTTATTACTATAGGACACTTGTGAGTGATACAAGCAGTTGGGCAAGGGAGTGTGGCCCCAGAGAACTTAGTGGGCTACAGTTTTATAATCAAAGGAAAAGTGGGGAGGGGGAGAAGACCACCTTCCTCCTCACTTCCATCATTAACTCCTCCACATCAGGAGGGGGAGTGTCCTTGTCCCTCCATGGTCAAATTGGGACTATCACGGCTCAATGGAAATGAGCAAAAAGGTGGTAACGTATACTAAAATATCATAAATCATGTCAGGTTCCAGTATAATGTCACCTTTTTCTTTTTTAAAATTTATTTATTATTTTTTAAACATCTTTATTGGAGTATAATTGTTTCACAATGGTGTGCTAGTTTCTGTTCTATAACAAAGTGAATCAGCTATACGTAACACATATATTCCCATGTCTCTTCCCTCTTGCATCTCCCTCCCACCCTCCCTATCCCACCCCTCTTGGTGGACACAAAGCACCAAGCTGATCTCCCTATCTATGCGGCTGCTTCCCACTAGCTATCGATTTTACATTTGGTAGTGTATATACCTTTATCTTATATTTTTAGAGCCCTCAGAGGAGCATGTGCTAGGAATCATTAACTTGCTGAGCTCATTGGGCAGGATGTGGGTCTCAGTCCACCATTCTTTATTGTTTTGAGGCATGTCTCATGTTTCTGTTACATGGTTTTGTTGCTAAGCAAGCCTGCTTGGTTTTGTGGTTAAGCAAACCTGCTTTCTTGAGTGATCATTAACTTACAGGGGTCTCCCATACTTTTTCCTTTACTTATGATCCCTCAGTGGGTTTAACTATTTAATCACCTATTTTGTCCCTTACTCTGTCCCTATCACAATGAGGATGGGGATTTTTTTTGTGTGTGTGTGGTATGAGGGCCTCTCACTGTTGTGGCCTCTCCCGTTGCAGAGCACAGGCTCCGGATGCGCAGGCTCAGCGGCCATGGCTCACGGGCCCAGGGGATCTTCCCGGACCAGGGCACAAACCCGTGTCCCCTGCATCGGCAGGCGGACTCTCAACCACTGCGCCACCAGGGAAGCCCGAGGATGGGGATTTTTGATGATTCTATTTATTACTGTAGTTCATCACTTAGATGAGTACTTAGTATGTAGTATATTCTTAAAAGTAGTGAGTGAATACATTGAATATTGAGAAAAGGAAGAAAACCTAGACCGGAGAAACTCCTTAGCCTGCAAGAGAAACCTGAAAAACACCAAAATATAGAAAAGTCATTTCCAAAACCCTAACACTGAGAAGTTACTAGATACTAGGACTTAAACCTCTGAATCTTGTCCATAAAGTGCTTAATAAAGTAAAATATTTGCTATTCTCTTCTGGGGACTAGGAGGGGAAAAATTGCAAATATTGCAGAAGTATAAGGTGAAGGCCAATGATAAATTAACTAGGATATTGCTTATCATGCTCTGAAATCAGCAATAATAAAACACAATACAAGCCTTGAGTCAAGTGTCATCAGGGTCTCTCATCCACCCAAGCTTTTCCTAGAGGCAATTTAGTGCTGCTTCTTCTCCCATGAAAACATGGCAAGTGTTTCCGTGATACACACTTCTTAGCAACTTACCGAGGAAGCTTGCCCGTGGGATTGCATGTTGGAAGAGGTGATAAAGCATGAGATTGTACCCAGTATGGGAACTGATTTCTCTTCTTAAGGGTGACTTTCACATCAAACAACAGACCCATCTGCCAAGCAGATCTGAGAAATGGGTGCCGACTGTGAAGAATTTTCAGCAGGAAGGTGGGTCTTGTGTGGGGAGCTGGGAGTATGGATGGTGAGAAAATGAAAGTTAAAAGTGTGTGTAAGTGGTTTCAAGGGTGCAGACGGGCTCTGACTCCCAGGCTTTGCCTTTAAGCCACCCCTACCCGACCCCACATCTTGGAGCTGACAGTCAACAAAGGGAAGACTTGTATTACAGGTCCCTTACCAGCCATCGTCTACACACCATCTACACACGTCTACACCTCCCCACACTGGCTCTGGTCATCTCCTAATTCTCAGCTCCAACTCACCATGTTAGCCCTGGTCCTACACTTTGTATTTGCCGGCTGCCCTTGATTTCCGGTTTCCACCTAAAGTGGAAAGGACTGTGTAACTGCTTAAAGTGCTGTGTAAGGACTTTAGTTCAACCCTCCCAGATGGATCTTTCCATGCTTGCCCCCTGAACCTAAGATACCCCACTCCCTCCCCAGCCCCAGAACCCGTATTCCCACAAGCCAAAGGAGAAGGAGGCCAGGCCAGGTGATTTTCTAGCAGGGTTTTGTGTGTGTACCTTTGACAGGGAGAATATGTAACTCAGGCAGCCAGGGTCACCTCATCTCACCAGCATCTCCTTGTTCTGTGTCTAATTCAGCAAACTCCATGGCAACTCAGGACCTGCCTAGCTTACCTGACCTTCCCCAGCCTCACTGCTGACAACTCTCTCACTTAGCTGAGTGTGGTGTGAGCCAATAGCCTCCTTTGCTTCCTGCATCACGCTGCAGTGAGTGAGGGGAGCCTCACTGGACAAGTGAATTGGGAGGGAAACAGAGAGGGGAGATCCAAGCCTGGAGGTAGAGCAGTGGGGACGGAGTCTCTGCTCTTACAGGAGCCCTGTTTTATAAACCTGTGGTTCAAGTGGAAAAAGTGACTGCTTTTTGACTCTTGCATTCTGTGAGAATCTGACATAAAGCCTATTTTTAGTTTTGGAGCAACTAGCACAGTGGGTTGACGTTCGGGTCACTCACTCAGGATACCTCCCAACAGCTCAGTGTGAGAATACATCCTCTATCTTTCTTTACCATAACTCAGATGGACACTTATATGTGGTTTTGAGACTTTCCTCCCTAAACTAAGCATTCTCTGGCCATGACAAATACCTATAATATGCTAACTGGAAGATAGCAATCAGCTATTTTATAGGCTCACTGATTTATGCTGAGTTTTTATCATTATTCTTTTTCATAATAAACATTTTTTTATTGTTTTACTATCCTTTCTATTCTTATTTCATATGTGTAGAGTGTTGGATAACTTTCAAAGCACTTTCTCATAGGCCATCCCATTTGGCTCTCACAGAGGTCCTGAAAGGGAGACAGTGAAAGCATTGATGGTGGTACGTTTTCTTCTGAAGAGGAGTGAGTTAGAGCAAATTGCTGAGAGGTAAAGGATCTGGGTGGTGTCAGGATGTGAGCCCAGGTCCCACAGCTCCAAGTCCAAGGCTTTCCCTCTTGTCCAGCTGATTCATTCTGGTTTTGTGCCCTCCTTGTGTTTCAGGAGGAGGTTTGACCTGCAGGACCTGTGAATGTATACAGTAATGAGACGAGTGGTAACAGGGCTCTAACTACCATGCACGCTGTTCAATTGATGTCAAGGAGCAGTGGTGTCACCTCATCCCTACTCCTTTCTCTTGAATAACCTCCCCCAGGCAGAATCGGTCTCTTCTGCCTCTATTCTCCCATACCATGTAATTTAAAAGTGCTAAGAAAACACTTATAAGATTGTAGTACAGATTGGTGTAAAAGGGTGGCTTGGCTGAAACTAGAATATGACAACTTTGAGGTTAAGCAACACTGCCCTGGAGGCTTTCTCTGTGCTCTGGGTAGAGAAAATCACTCTGTCATGAAATGTTCAGGGACTTGGTTACAGGTGTCAAGCAACATCCCTTGATTTCCCTGGGGTCTGGGAGCTCTGCGGGAAATAATCTGAAGCTTTACTCCATTTGGAATCCAGAGCTTCAACGATGTATCTGATGGACTGAATGGGGAAGGATCCCCACAGGAAGGAGAGAGAATGGGAACCTGTAGAAAGAAATCTCTTTAGGTGAATAATGAGTCTGGCAGGTGAGGCAGGCTCAGGCCCAGGGTCTAAGGATGGGAGGGGAACAGGCAACCCTGGCGCAGAGCAAGGCTGCCCTGGGTGCCACCTCTACCTCCTCTAGTGAACCTATGGTCCCTGCCAGGGAAGGGAACATGTCAGAGGTCTGTGTGATTATGTGTCCTGGCCCTCTGCTGGGGGTCCCTTCTGAAGGGTCTGGGCCCTAGGAGAGTGTCTCTTTTCCCCACCAGCTACAGAAAAAACTGTTCTTAACTGCACTGCTAAAGAAGGTACAGCTGCCCTAGGACAATCTAAGCTGAGTGCAAGCTGGCGACTCACTCTGTTGGCATCCCAGTCAAGCATCGTTAGAGGCCTCCAAGTTCCAGAGAGTCACAAAGAAAGGGCAAGTCTGCACCGAACAACGGTCATCAGCGTGGCTTATTTGTGAAAGGCCCCAGCTCTTTTGGGGGTTCTCCTATAGAGATGCCAGAAATTAGAAAGGCTGAGGCTTGGTGGATATAAGGCAAACTCTTACACTGGTGGAATCGAAGACCACCAAGGACAAGAGACAATCGAGGAACTCCAACAAAGGAGTTACATTGGTTCCCGTGCTTTCTCCCTCATTAACTCTGAGGCTTCCAAGGCAGAAAACAAGTCTTATTTGTCTTTACATGTGGAAGATACTTAATGATGATTATAGATACTTGAGTACGGAGGCGAAAACCTCTGTGTTTCTTATTTTTAATGAATTTATCTTTTAATTGCAGTAAAATAGTAAAAATTAAATGTACCCTTTTAACCATTTTTAAGTGTATTAAGTGGTATTAAGTACATTCACACTGCTGGGCAACCATCACCACCATCCATCCACAGAACACTTTTTATTCTGTAAAACTGAAATTCGGAGCCCATTAAACAATAACTCCCCGTCTCTCCTTCCCCCAGCTCCTGTCAACCACTATTCTGCTTTTTCTCTGTGTGAGTATCACTAGTCTAAGTACCTCATATGAGCAGAATTGTGCAATATTTGTTCTTTTGGTGACTGGCTTATTTCACTTAACATAATGTCCTCAAGTTTTATTCATGTTGTAACATGTGAAAGAATTTCCTTCCTTTTAAAGGCTGAATAATATTCCATTGCATGTATATACCACATTTTGTTTATCCAATCATATATTGATGGATACTTGGGTTGCTTCCACCTTTGGCTATTGTGAATAATGCTACCATGAACATGGGCATACAAATATCTTTCTCTGTGTTGTTTTGCACATTATTTTTTATGCCCCCACTCCATCACACTCTCAGCTCTCTCCACCTGAGTAACTCTTACCCATCCTCCTGATCTCACCTTCAATGTCACTTCCTCCAGGAAGACTAATTAGTTGCCTTTGCCAGGCTCCCATAGCTCCCCAAGCACAAAGTTCACTGTTATTGACTGTTTGTCCTTCCCACTAACCTGCGAACTTCCTCTAAAAGGAACCTTACCCATCCAGTTCACCCTTCTATTTCTAAACAGTGCCTGGACCATAGAAGCCCTAAGAAAGTCCTTGAATGTAAGAACACATTCAGCAGGCCAGGCAGGGATGAAATGTACAATGCTCACACCCACTGGCAGCCTTGGGGCTCCCATTTTTCTATGATGCTTCTCCCCATTTGACTGTGGTTCCTTCTCCAAGTACTTACAGAGTGTGCATTATGTGCTAAGCCCTATGTTAAACCCCGAGGACAAGCACAGGCTATGTAAGTATGTCCCCTGAATTTCTGGGGGCATTCAAGCCAGTTAAGGAGACAAGAACTAGATCTGGGGAACAATGAGAGGCAAATGGGATGAAATAGCAAAATGAGTGGCAGAGGCATATTCGGAAAAGGGAGAGTGCACTAGTTTCTTATTGCTGCTGTAACAAATTGCTACAAACTTAGTGGCTTAAAGCAATGCAAATGTATTCTTTTACTTTTCTGGAAGTCAGAAGTCTGAAATCAAGGTGTTGGTACAGCTGCATTCCTTCTGGAGGCTTCAGGGGCACATTCATGTCCTTGGCTCACCCAGCATCTAGAGGCTGCCTGCATCCCTTAGCTCATGGTCCCTCCCTCCATCCTCAAAGCATGTCATTCCAACCTCTGGTTCTGTTGTCACATCTCATTTTTCCAAATCTAATCCTCCCACATCCCTCTTATAAGGACAGGTGTGATTATGTTGGACCCACCCAAACATTCCAGATCATCTCCCCATCCCAAAGTCCTTAACTTAATCACATCTGCAAAGTCCCTTTTGCCGTGTAAAGTAACATTGTCATAGACTGGTGGGATTAGAACATGGATGTCTTTGGGGTCCGTTACAGGAAGTTTCACATGAGCTAAACCAGGGAGGGCAGACTGCTAACGGTGGGATTAAGTGTGTCCCTTCAAGGATGGGGAAGATTTAGGAAGATTAAGAGGATACTCCACGTGAGGGAGGCGGTGCAGGAAATGAGTGTGTCTTTGTGGGTAGAACGCTGAGGTTATGGCTGATTGGAAGAAGAAGGTTTGGTGAAGTAGGTATGTGAGCTAATGCTGGGAAGATGCTGGGAACATTTGTCCGGATTTCCTTAGGCCCTGGCTGCTGGGCAGAGCCATTTGGCCTCACTCTGATGGTCATAAATACCCCTTGGCAGTTTCTGTGCAGGAGTTCTGCACTCTCTCAGCTAGGTCTGCTCTGGATCACCTTCCAGCATCCTTTTTTACATGCTTTTTAACAAGCAGTAAGATGAAAGTGGAATAAATCTCCTCAGACCCTGACGTGAGCACTTTCTTTTTCATTCCCCAGCAGCCCTCAGCAGCAGCGAGTAAATAAAAGTGGCACTCAGGAGCTGGAGGGCCTTATTCAGGGAACAGTGCTCAGCCATGAGTTTGGGTGCCCAGAATGGGGCCGGCTTCCACAAGAAAACTGTGTAGCCAGCTGTTTCTAGAGAGCCCAGGAGACGACAGGTGTCCTGTTTCCCCAAGAGGAAGCTCTGCGTTCCTGCCCCCATCAGCACTAGGCAACAAGGCCTGGCTTGGGGAGGGGAGTGTTATTTCTGCTATAATTTCCTTCTCCCCTGTCCTCTGCCTGGGGATGGGGTCAGCAGGGATGCAGCAGCTGCTGGTGCTGAGGTGAAGATCTCAGCACTTTTTGTTGCCAGAATCCCAGCCCCTGCACCACCTGGTGGGGCTTTGGGGAAAATGTGAGGAGGGGGCAGCGTGGGTCCTGGCTAAGCTGTCATGGTGCCCTCCAGCCCCCAGCCTCCCCAGCCTCCTTCAAGGAGGGGCCAGACACCTAGGCTGGTATGTCTGCTCTGATCCTCGAACACTGTTTATTTCTTGCCTTGCCCAGATTTCTGTCAAAACGCTGGACATCGTTGGGTCCAGCCCTAAACTCTTTTCTGCCTAAGAGCTTTCTTTCTTCCTGCAGCCTAAAAACAGACAAATATATCCTGCATCCAACCACACTGCATATCTGCATGGTCCAGGGTGTGACCATCCAAGTCGTATCCCTCATCATCTCTTTGGTCTAATAATCACCCCCTAACTGCTCTCAGTGCTTGTACCCTTGAACTTCTCCCATTAACTCTCACGAAGCAGTTTGAAACACTAATCAGCTCACATCATTCCCCTGCTCAAAAATCTCCAGTGGCTCGTCCTCTCACTCAGGGTAGGATCCAGCCTCCTCTCCATGACCCTGCACCATCAGGCTCCCATGGGTCCCCTGAATCCTGCCCCCTCCACTCTCCCATTCCCTGTCCACCCTCCTTGCTGGCCCCTGGAGACATCAGGGTTACTCCCTGACACCTTCCCTCTTGCTGCCTCCTCTACTCAGGACACACTTCCTCCAGATTCTGTAGTGGCACTCTCTCACTTCACTCAGCATCTGCTAAAATGTGACCACCTCACAGAGGCCTCTCCTGGCCACTCAGTCTGAAGGAGTGCTCTCTTCCACCTGGCATCATTTATCTTCAGGGCACCCACTGAAATTTGACAGTTATTAATGACAATGTATATGCGGTAACCTGTCTTCCACCACAAGAACGTAAGCTCCGTGGAAGCTGGTCTTTGTCTCATTCATCACTGTGTCCCCATTGCCTTGTACAGTGTCTGGCCTCGAACAGATACGTAACACATATTTGTTGAATGAGTAGATGAAGAAATCATTTACTTCACAGACAGTGACTGAGGCTATTACATGCCAGGCACTGTGATAGGTGGACAGTGTTTTTTCCCTGTTCCCTAGGAGCTCACAGTCTTCTGAGCAAAGAGAAATATATATATACTTTCACAGAGTGTGATAAATGCTACAAATGGGGTATGCACAAAGCAGCATGGAAATGCAACTAAGGTGATAGTGAATTTTCCCCCAAGGTCTAGGGAGCTATTAGACAAAGGAGAAGGACTTGAGCTTGAGCTGAGCTTCCTGCTCCTCAGTTGAAGGTGTCTGAATCATCCCTAGAACTAGCTGGTTGCCTCTAAATCCTTAACATGAACCATCATGGATAAAGTTGCTCACAGTTCTCAGGGGTACTCACAACCCAAAAGGTTGGTGGAAAGATATCAGGGTCTGATAGTGGCCCTCCCCCAGAGGCTTGCTCCTGTGAAGGCAATGGCTTCCCAGTTCATCATCAGGGATCCCAATGTAGGGGCCACTGTTCCTAGGACCTCACCAGGGAAAGGTGCCCAGAGGACCACCCTCTTTCTGCGTGTTGCAAAGCCTTGAAGACTTCAGGCCATTTGTGGTGACCAGTGCTGACTTGGCCTGGCCTTGTCATACAAAGAATGTCCCAGCTGTGCCATACTGGGTGCTGGATGCCAGAAAAGCCTCTCTTGGCTGTGAGTGGCTGTGGGAGGCTTCTCCAAGCTGCCATGTGCCTCTTTCAAGAGTAGGTTGGAGCACTCTGGTGTACATCCTGCAGGGAGCAACAGTTACTCAGGGTAGGAGAACCCCTTACCTGTTTGCGCTATGACAGCACCTCTGGAAGCAATGATGCTGCTGAGGAGGCAACAGTGCTTGGAAGGAGAATGGATGAGGCAAAAAGCCACCTTTACCCAGTCAGTAAGGCTGTTCTCAAGCAGCCTTGCCCATCCAGGATAGGTTCTGTAAACAGCACCAGCTCTGAACACAGAAGAATTATCAACAATCACCCCTTAGACTATCAGACGCTTTTACCCATTATGTAATTTGGTCCTCACAGCAGTCATGTGAGCTAAAAGGATTATGTATTTAATCATACTTTAAATAGTATTTCCCCATTATAGTTTATTGTTGAAATTTTGGAATTTATGAAAAGGTATGCTAAATAAAATAAAAATCACACATAATCCTGCCATGCAAAGTATCTACCATTAACATGTTGGTGCGTCTTCCACCAGGCTTTTCTCCTAAGGCATAAATGTACCAAGAGATATCAACTTATGGATCATTCTGTCCTTAGAAAGTCCAACTAAGATTATTTCAAATTCCTATTCCATGGCCCACTGGAAGTATGTCTGAAAATTCCTAGAGAAGTTTATATTCTCATTGTTCACTCTGACTCTCAGCTACCATCATCTTTGAATTTCTTACTCAGTTCCACACTGTTGTCATTGTTTTACCCCAGGACATTGCAAATGTGGAACTCCATCTCTTTCTGCATTTGCATTGTCCCACCTGTTCCATATACACAAAAATCGATTCATAATCAACAATTTCAAGTGTAGAAAAATGCTTTGGAAAGAAATATTTAGGAAGACAGGAGATCTTCCTTTCACCATGTTATTCAACTAAATTTTCCCCTCTTCTCTTCTGTTCTCTCCTAACTTTCCAATGCTCTATTGATTTTTAATGTAGAACAGTTTAGGAATAGCTTTTGTTTACTAGACTCCAGCTTCCCTTGCCCTTGAACTCTTACTTTCACTTCAATCTTCTACCAAAAACTTTTCTTTAGCAAAAAAAAAAAAGTTTCCTTCCTTATCCCATAAAGTGTCTTAGTTGCAAGCCACCAGAGATCAACTTGGGCAAAAAATAAAATAAAATTTATCGGTTAACATGGGGTGTCTCACAGAATTGAGAGGGGGGAAGAAAAAATCCTCGGAAAGGACAGAAACCAAAGTATTTTAAAATAATGGATAGCTGAGAGCCCTCCACCACTATGATAACTTGAGACTTTTCCAGTCTTTTTTTCGACACAGTTAAGATTCAGATTCCAGGGAGAATATCTGATTGGCCTAGATTGTTTCATCTGCTCACAACTCGGCCATGAAAGGGCAGGACACCTTGCTTGACAATCCCACCAAGACTGTATTCAACAGCAGACAAGTAGTTCTCCAAAGTAAATGGGATTGCTGTGTATTACCTGTAAGTGGAAGAACAGAAACTTGACCCTTCGTTCACTTGTCTGAACAATCTACCTTTTAACCACTAATTTATTGTGGGGAGAGATATCCTTGTGCATATTTCTTTCCTTCCACAGGGTATACTTCTGATGCCCTAAGCCCATGTCACTTGGCCAACTCCCATTCATCCTTTTCCATTCAGTTTTCAGCTTACACTTTTATTTTCGGAAACATCTTCCATGATCCCCAACTGAAATGTGGCTTAGGTCCATCTATTTTGTGTTCCCAGGGCACCATGCAGGTTTTCCTAGATGTACCTTAAGTACCTTGATCTACAGGACCTAGCATAGGAACCAGTATGTAGATGGAGCACCTAAAGTGTTGTGGATTGACTTGTCTGACATGAAAGAAATGTCCTCAGAGGACTTGCCCTGGGAAGAGTAAAAGGAGAGAATTGGAATTGATCCCAGAGAGGAGATGACACCTGATTGAAGAGAGAGGAGTAGATGGCCACACGAAAGAAATACACACACAAAAAGAAACACACACCCCTACATTCCCTGCCCCCAAACCACAAAGAACAAAATGATTGGAGAGGATTCTAGAGATAATTGCAGCTTGAAGCAATCAGCCAAACTGCATGTCCTGTGGATTCCAGGAGGGTGAGCTGTGGGGAAGCCCCCAGCAGGAACATTGCAACATTTAGGCAGAAGACTGGAAAGGAGGTTTTGCCTTCATTTTCAGTCATCTGAAGAGAGCCAAGAATGTGGGGCATGAGGAGGGGTGTAGAGACTCTGCCACTGTCTAGTGCCAAAAATAACACTAAATAAATTTTTATGGAATTAGTTAATTAAACTTGCTACTCAATGCCTGTAGCGCTCACAAAATATGTATGAAGGGTCATCACACAAGCCAATGTGACAGATCTTCTTAGGTAAAATAATAACAACAGCTAACATTGAATGAGTGCCCCTCATGTGCGAGCACTCTGCTGAAGCACTTTTATAAACAATCTTACTGAAATCCTATGGTGGAGACTATAGCCTGACTTGTTCAATGTCCACTGAATCCACTTCTAGGATTACTTCCTGTATGACAGTGGCTGAGAAGCTGAAAATACATTTCCCAGAATGCTTTGTAGCTACAGTCTAGATGGAATACTGGTTAACCCAAACAGATTTCTTGAAACTTGAACTCTTTGATGAGTTAGGTAGGGAGATAAGGAGAGGTAAGCGAGTCATTTATTCCCTACTACAGATCCAGTTTGTATAATAGTTTGACCCTGAAATCAGCAGTTGTAATGAGAGCTTTCAGATTACTACATCTCAGGTGACCTTGGGGCCAAGAATTCTAGTGGCTTCCTGATTCTTGGATTACATCTAAGATGATCTGATATTGAATTCAGCAGTTAAGACAGTGACCTCCTGCTTCCCCTGCTTTCTGATGGCAGATGTGTAGGAGTTCTCTTAGTGGGTCAGTACAGTGGTGGTATTTTGGAACTTAATTGTAGAAGCTGAGCCTAGAGCCTGTTCCTCTCATCATTCAACAATTTTGTAAGCACCTAATTCCCTGTATTCAATCCTTTTTTCTTAAAATACCTGGAGTGTTTTATGTTATCTGCAGCTAAACCCTGACTATGCCAAGTGGTAAAGTCCCATTTCACAGATAAGAAAACTGAGTCAGAAAGAAGTTACATAGTAAGTGTGGAACTGTGTTTTGAACTCAGGAGGTTTGCCTGGATCCAGTATTTATTCACCACCATGCTATTTATTCATGTTTTCACTCACAATTATTTACTGGAGACCTTCTATATGGCATACAATTTGTAAATCTCTGGGGATACTACAGTAAAAAAAAAAGTGGAAAAATTCTTCGTTCTAGCTCTCCTGACTTGTAATAGAAAGTAAGATAGTTATAAGTACATTTAAATAGTGATATATTTTGCTACAGGCTTGCATTGGAAAGAGACATGTAGCTTTTAAAGGCAGGCACTCTGTATCAAAAGCAGGTTGTAAAAGAGCTGGTTGCTAAAGGGATTCAATTCAAATTTTGGTTTACACATAATTCAGTCAAAATATTGATAAGAATGAAAGAAGGAAGCTAGGAAGAAAGGAAAGAAAAAATGAGTTAGTAAATAGGTCGGCAACCTTCTATTTCATGAAGCCCTTTGATCTTCCCCCTGGATCACCACCACCCCAGACCAGCAGCATTAAGTGACTTTATTCCCATTTGGGATTCTGCCCTATGCATAAAGAAGAAGTAAGTTATGAGTAGGCAACTTGAAAGGAGATAGCTTTCCCCTGCTGGAAATTTCTTTCTAGTGCTAAGATGGAAGAATTTGGTAGTTAGGTCATGTGAGATGTCTGATCACTGCCGACTGAGGAAGAAAACTCTTGAAAAGCAAAAGACTCTCCCAACAGAGGCTTAATCTGCTGTTGGCAGGAGAAAGACTCCAGGGACATTCATATCTGTCGAAGCCACAGAAGTACTGGAGCCATAAATATGCCCCAGGAAGGAATTTTGACTCTAAGTTTCGAGACTGAAAGTGACTTGAAAGAAATGTTCTCAAGGTTAGGGATAAAACCAGGGCAAGATAATCAATAATAATTAAATTAGTTACAGAGCTACCCAAAATTCCCTGGGGGATTTTATTTTCTTTAAAGGCTTGTGCTTTTGGACTATCCACGTCTCTCTTTGACATTTATTTATTTAAATAGAGAATCATTTTTATAAGAGCAGGAAGCTATATCTACTGGGTGCTCAGATGTCCTGGCCACATGTTTATCCCCAAGGTAACTTAAAGGCATCGGGTGCTAATTGCTGGGTAGAACCCAGGAAGAAATAAAGATTTTGTGTGTCCTACACTTGTGGATCTAAATGTAAAAATGACAACAACATCATAGATTTTGCAGAAAACTAAGTAAAAACTTATTCTAAGAAGAAATCTTGAGTGAAATGGTGGACTTGGACAATACTCAAGTTAAGCATATGTGTCAGGTGGATGGTTTCATTTGTTTTTAAGGAAATAGGGATCTCTGGTCCTTTGCTGTCAATTCATCAGTTGACATTTTCAGACACTTGCTATATATCACCGAGGAATTTCTCCTTCAATCATTCAATTCAATTCAAAATGTAGAGACATGATGGACACCTACTATCCATCAATAAAATATATACTTGCTTCCTACTATGTGCTAAATTCTAAGGGACACAAAAGATATGTCAGTCAAATACCTGATGATGGAAAACTAAAATACATGAAAGACTTAAAAGATAATTGTTTCTTCCTCTTCCCTTCCTGACGGGAAATTATTCTTTTTTGCCCCATTGAAGTCAGACTCTGCCTTGTGAATTTGGTCAATGAAATTTACAGGAAAGTGATGTGTGTCACTTTCAGGCAGAAGTTTTAAGATCCATTTCTTGCTTTAGGATAGTCTCCTTTCCTTTGGCTGTGATGACTGGCAGATGTTCCAATAACAGCTCCTTTGTCAGCTTAGTTCCCCAAGTATAGCAATATGGAGTTGATTCCTAACTGGGCTACAAGAGACGTGTAGCGTGGGTGAGAAATAACCTTTTGTTTTTATAAGAAGCAATGTTTTGAGGTTACTTGTTTCCATAGCATAACTTAGCCTGATCTGATTTATACAAGACATTACTCTAAAACTAACATTTATTGAGTGCTTACTATATCCTGAGCATATGCTCAGGGCTTTATATGCATTATCTCATTGAATTCTCATAAAAACACCATGAAGTAGATATTATATTACTTCTATTTTATAGATGTTGAACTGAGTCCCAGAGCTAAGTTCAGGCCATGTTGTTATGTAGTGTTAGGGTTGAGTTTTAGAACCTGGTTCGCTTGGATCCAGAGCCCATGAACTTAACTATTATGCCGTACTGCCATATGCAGTAGACTGAATATAATCGCAGGTTAAGAAGGAGTTTTTGGAGTAGACAGGAAGTGCTCTGGGCAGTTCAGAAAGGGAGAGATCAACGTACATAGAACTTCTCAGGAGGAACTTCATGGAAGAAGTGAGAATTTTAAAATGGTTAAGTTGTAGATAGGAGAAAAGGAAGCTATAATGTTCTCTGACCTTTCTGGGATGGGGAGGGAGAAGGAAGAGACCTCATCTGTCTGGGTGAAATAAGGCAATACAATGGACATGCCAAACCTGGAAATTGGTTTAGTCTACCCTTAAGAATTTCACAGTCAGAGAGAGACAATAAGGCATTTACCCAAATTGCTATCATAATTCAGGCAAGCTCCATTAGGAGACTTGCTGGAATTTTCTATACAGTGTGTTAAGATGAATTAAGCCAAGACTAAGAAGAAACCTCTTCACCAGTGCAGGATAAGGATTTGGAAAGAACAAGCCACCTGCAGAGAAGGCAGCCGGGGACCCAGATACAATACTTTCAAGCACATAGCATTCTTTGCCCCCAATCCAGAAGGTGCTGGTGTAGAAATAATCCAATTAAACCAGTGGAAGATGGCAGGAGAAGTAATTCTCTTATTGTCCATGACAATTCCTGGCCACAGAAAAAAAGGGCTAGTGGTGGGGTGGTACCAAGGCTGTTCCTGTACATCCTGCATCTGTGGTGCTAGCTCAGGCATGGGGTGAGATCAACGTTTCATGGGCATTTCAATGGGGCAGCATAGAGGAAAGTGCTTCTGGGTCCCTTGCGTGCTTGCCCATGATATTCTGATTTAGGAGATCTGGAGTTGCACCAAGGAATCTCTTATGATTCTAATGTTGATGATCTTTGAACCTCATTAAAAAGCACACACAGGAGGAGCTTCAAGATGACGGAAGAGTAAGATGTGGAGATCACCCCCCTCCCCACAAATACATCAGAAATACATGTACATGTGGAACAACTCCTACAGAACACCTACTGAACACTGGCAGAAGACCTCAGACCTCCCAAAAGGCAAGAAACTCCCCACGTACCTGGGTAGGGCAAAAGAAAAAAGACAAAACAGAGAAAAAAGAATAGGGATGGGACCTACACCAGTGGGAGGCAGCTGTGAAGGAGGAAAGGTTTTCACACACTAGGAAGCCCCTTCCCAGGTGGAGATGGCGGGTGGCGGAGGGGGGAAGCTTCAGAGCCACGGAGTAGAGCGCAGCAACAGGGGTGCGGAGGGCAAAGAGGAGAGATTCCCGCACAGAGGACCGGTGCCGACCAGCACTCACCAGCCCAAGAGGCTTGTCTGCTCACCCGCTGGGGCAGGTGGGACTGGGAGCTGAGGCTTGGGCTTCGGTCGGATGCAGGGAGAGGACTGGGGTTGGCTGCATGAACACAGCCTGAAGGGGTTGGTGCACCACAGCTAGCCAAGAGGGAGTCCAGGGAAGACTCTGGACCTGCCGAAGAGGCAAGAGACTTTTTCTTCCCTCTTTGTTTCCTGGTGCGCGAGGGGAGGGGATTAAGAGCGCCGCTTAAAGGAGCTCCAGAGACAGGCGCGAGCCGCGGCTGTCAGCGCGGACCCCAGACACGGGCATGAGACGCTAAGGCTGCTACTGCCGCCACGAAGAAGCCTGTGTGCGAGCACATGTCACTATCCACACCTCCCCTCCCGGGAACCTGTGCAGCCCGCTGCTGCCAGGGTCCCGTGATCCAGGGACAACTTCCCCGGGAGAATGCACGGCACGCCTCAGGCTGGTGCAACGTCACGCTGGCCTCTACCGCCGCAGGCTCACCCCGCACTCCGTGTCCCTCCCTCTCCCTGGCCTGAGTAAGCCAGAGCCCCCAAATCAGTGGCTCCTTTAACCCCGTCCTATCTGAGCGAAGAACAGATGCCCTCTGGCGACCTACATGCAGAGGTGGGGCCAAATCCAAAGCTGCACCCCGGGAGCTGTGCGAACAAAGAAGAGAAAGGGAAATCTCTCCTAGCAGCCTCAGAAGCAGCGAATTAAATCTCCACAATCAACTTGATGTACCCTGCCTCTGTGGAATACCTGAACAGACAACGAATCATCCCAAGTTGAGGAGGTGGACTTTGAAAGCAAAGATTTTTTTTTCCCTTTTTCTCTTTTTCTGAGTGTGCATGTGTATGCTTCTGTGTGTGATTTTGTCTATATAGCTTTATTTTACCATTTGTCTTAGGGTTCTGTCTGTCCATTTTGTTGTTGTTGTTTTAGTATAGTTTTTAGCACTTGTTATCATTGGTCGATTTGTTTGTTGGTTTGTTGCTCTCTACTTTCCTTCTTTTTTTATTATTATTACTTAAAAAAACCTTTAATAATTATTTTTTTATTTTAAAAACTTTATTTTATTTTATTGTACTTTATTTTATTTTATCTTCTTCTTTCTCTCTTTCATTATTTCCTCCCTTTTATTCTGAGCCATGTGGATGACAGGCTCTTGGTGCTTCAGCCAGGCGTCAGGGCTGTGCCTCTGAGGTGGGAGCCAAGTTCAGGAGATGGTCCACAGAGACCTCCCAGCTCCATGTAATATCAAATGGTGAAAACCTCCCAGAGATCTCCATCTCAACGCCAACACCCAGCTCCACTCAATGACCAGCAAGCTACAGTGCTAGACAACTTATGCCAAACAACCAGCAAGACAGGAACACAACCCAGTCCATTAGCAGAGAGGCTACCTAAAATCAAAATAAGGCCACAGACACCCAAAAACACACCACTGACGTGGACCTGCCCACCAGAAAGACAAGATCCAGCCTCATTCACCAGAACACAGGCACTAGTCCCCTCCACCAGGAAGCCTACACAATCCACTGAACCAACCTTAGCCACGGGGGACAGACACCAAACACAATGGGAACTAAGAACCTGCAGCCTGAGAGAATGAGGCCCCAAACATAGTATGTTAAGCAAAATGAGAAGACAGAGAAACACATGACAGATGAAGGAGCAAGGCAAAAACCCAACAGACCTAACAAATGAGGAGGAAATAGGCAGTCTACTTGAAAAAGAATTCAGAATAATGATAGTAAAGATGATCCAAAATCTTGCAAATAGAATGGAGAAAATACAAGAAACTTTTAACAAGAACCTAGAAGAAGAGCAAACAAACAGTGATGAACAACACAATAAATGAAATTAAAAATTCTCTAGAAGGAATCAATAGCAGAATAACTGAGGCAGAAGAACAGATAACTGACCTGGAAGATAAAATAGTGCAAATAACTACTGCAGAGCAGAAGAAAGAAAAAAGAATGAAAAGAATTGAGGACAGTCTCAGAGAACTCTGGGACAACATTAAACTTACCAACATTCAAATTATAGGGTCCCAGAAGAAGAGAAAAAGAAAGGGACTGAGAAAATAGTTGAAGAGATTATAGTTGAAAACTTCCCTAATATGGGAAAAGAAATAGTCAATCAAGTCCAGGAAGCACAGAGAATCCCATACAGGATAAATCGAAGGAGAAACATTCCAAGACACATATTACTCAAACTATCAAAAATTAAATAAAAAGAAAACATATTAAAAGCAGCAAGGGAAAAACAACAAATAACACGCAAGGGAATCCCCATAAGGTTAACAGCTGATCTTTCAGCAGAAACTCTGCAAGCCAGAAGGGAGTGGCAGGACAGATTTAAAGTGATGAAGGAGAAAATCCTACAACCAAGACTACTCTACCAAGCAAGGATCTCATTCGGATTTGACGGAGAAATTAAAACCTTTACAGACAAGCAAAAGCTAAGAGAATTCAGCACCACCAAACCAGCTTTACAACAAATGCTAAAGGAACTTCTCTAGGCAAGAAACACAAGAAAAGGAAAAGACCTAAAATAACAAACCCCAAACAATTAAGAAAATGGTAATAGGAACATACATATCGATAATTACCTTAAATTTAAATGGATTAAATGCTCCAACCAAAAAACATAGACTGGCTGAGTGGATACAAAACCAAGACCTTTATATATGCTGTCTACAAGAGACACACTTCAGACCTAGGGACACATACAGACTGAAAGTGAGAGGATGGAAAAAGATATTCCACACAAATGGAAATCAAAAGAAAGCTGTAGTAGCAATTCTCATATCAAGTAAAATAGACTGTAAAACAAAGACTATTACAAGAGACAAAGAAGGACACTACATAATGATCAAGGGATCAATCCAAGAAGAAGATATAACAATTGTAAATATTTATGCACCCAACATAGGAGCACCTCAATACGTAAGGCAAATACTAAAAGCCATAAAAGGGTAACAAAATCATAGTAGGGGACTTTAACACCCCACTTTCACCAATGGGCGGATCATCCAAAATGAAAATAAATAAGGAAACACAAGCTTTAAATGACACATTAAACACGATGGACTTAATTGATATTTGTAGGATATTCCATCCAGAAACAACAGAATACACTTTATTCTCAAGTGCTCATGGAACATTCTCCAGGATAGATCAAAACTTGGGTCACAAATCAAGCCTTGGTAAATATAAGAAAATTGAAATCATATCAAGTATCTTTTCCAACCACAACGCTATGAGCCTAGATATCCATTAGTGGAAAAAATCTGTAAAAAATACAAACACATGGAGGCTAAACAATACACTACTTAATAACCAGGAGATCACTGAGGAAATCAAAGAGGAAATCAAAAAATACCTAGACACAAATGACAATGAAAACACGATGACCCAAAACCTATGGGATGCAGCAAAAACAGTTGTAAGAGGGAAGTTTATAGCAATACAATCCTATATTAAGAAACAAGAAACATCTCAAATAAACAACCTAACTTTACACTTAAAGCAATTAGAGAAAGAAGTAGAAAAAATCCCCAAAGTTATCAGAAGGAAAGAAATCATAAAGATCAGTTCAGAAATAAATGAAAAGGAAATGAAGGAAACGATAGCAAAGATCAATAAAACTAAAAGCTGTTTCTTTGAGAAGATAAACAAACTTGATAGACCATTAGCCAGACTGATCAAGATAAAAAGGGAAAAGACTCAAACCAATAGAATTAGAAATGAAAAGGGAGAAGTAACAATTGACACTGCAGAAATACAAAGGCTCATGAAAGATTACTACAAGCAACTGTATGCCAATAAAATGGACAACCTGAATGGACAAATTCTTATAAATGCACAACCTTCCGAGACTGAACCAGGAGGACATAGAAAATATGAACAGACCAACCACAAACACTGAAATTGAAATTGTGATTAAAAATCTTCCAACAAACAAAAGCCCAGGACCAGATGGCTTCACAAGCAAATTCTATCAAACATTTAGAGAAGAGTTTAAACCTATCCTTCTCAAACTCTGCCAAAATAGATCAGAGGGAGGAACACTCCCAAACTCATTCTACGAGGCCACCATCACCCCGATACCAAAACCAGAAAAAGATGTCACAAAGAAAGAAAACTTCAGGCCAATATCACTTATGAACATAGATGCAAAAATCCTCAACAAAATACTAGCAAACAGAATCCAACAGCACATTAAAAGGATCATACACCATGATCAAGTAGAGTTTATCCTAGGAATGCAAGGATTCTTCAATATACACAATTCAATCAATGTGATACACCATATTAAAAAATTGAAGGAGAAAAACCATATGATCATCTCAATAGATTCAGAAAAACCTGTTGACAAAATTCAACACCCATTTATGATAAAAACCCTGCAGAAAGTAGGCATAGAGGGAACTTTCCCCAACATAATAAAGGCCATATATGACAAACCCACAGCCAACATCGTCCTCAATGGTGAAAAACTGAAACCATTTCTGCTAAGATCAGGAACAAGACAAGGTTGCCCATTCTCACCACTATTATTTAACGTATTTTTGGAAGTTTTAGCCATAGCAATCAGAGAAGAAAAAGAAATAAAAGGAATCCGAATCGGAAAAGAAGAAGTAAAGCTATCACTGTTTGCAGAAGACATGATACTATACATAGAGAATCCTAAAGATGCTAGCAAAAAGCTACTAAGGCTAACGAATGAATTCGGTAAAGTAGCAGGATACAAAATTAATGCACAGAAATCTCTTGCATTCCTATATACTAATGATGAAAAATCTGAAAGTGAAATTAGGAAAACACTCTCATTTACCATTGCAACAGAAAGAATAAAATATCTAGGAATAAACCAACCTAAGAAGACAAAAGACCTGTATGCATAAAATTGTAAGACACTGACAAAAGAAATTAAATGTGATAAAAAAATAGATGCGGAGATATACCATGTTCTTGGATTGGAAGAATCAACATTGTGAAAATGACTATACTACCCAAAGAAATCTACAGGTTCAATGCAATCCCTATCAAACTATCACTGGCATTTTTCACAGAAGTAGAACAAAAATTTCACAATTTGCATGGAAACACAAAAGACCCCGAATAGCCAAAGCAATCTTGAGAAAGAAAAATGGAGCTGGAGGAATCAGGTTCCCTGACTTCAGAATATACTACAAAGCTACAGTAATCAAGACAGTATGGTACTGGCACAAAAACATAAATATAGATCAATGGAAAATGATAGAAAGCCCAGAGGTAAACCCACGTACATATGGTCATGTTATCTTTGATAAAGAAGGCAAGAATATACAATGGAGAAAAGACTGCCTCTTCAATAAGTGGTGCTGGGAAAACTGGACAGCTACATGTAAAAGAATGAAATTAGAATCTCCCTAACACCATACACAAAAATAAACTCAAAATAGGTTAAAGACTGAAATGTAAGGCCCGACACTATCAAACTCTTAGAGGAAAACATAGGCAGAACACTCTATGACATAAATCACAGCAAGATCCTTTTTGACCCACCTCCTAGAGAAATGGAAATAAAAATAAACAAATGGGACTTAATGAAACTTAAAAGCTTCTGCACAGCAAAAGAAACCATAAAGAAGATAAAAAGACAACCCTCAGAATGGGAGAAAATATTTTCAAATTAAGCAACTTACAAAGGATTAATCTCCAAAATTTACAAGCAGCTCATGCAGCTCAATATCAAATAAACAAACAACCCAATCCAAAAATGGGCAGAAAACCTAAATAGACATTTCTCTGAAGAAGATCTACAGATTGCCAACAAACACATGAAATAATGCTCAACATCATTAATCATTAGACAAATGCAAATCAAAACTACAATGAGATATCATCTCACACTGGTGATAATGGCCATTATCAAAAAATCTATAAACAATAAATGCTGGAGAGGGTGTGGAGAAAAGGGAACCCTCTTGCACTGTTGGTGAGAATGTAAATTGATACAGCCACTATGGAGAACAGTATGGTGCTTCCTTAAAAAACTAAAAATAGGACTACCGTACGACCCAGCCATCCCACTACTGGTCAAATACCCTGAGAAAACCATAATTCAAAAAGAGTCATGTATCAAGATGTTCATTGCAGCTCTATTTACAATAGCAAGGACATGGAAGCAACCTAAGTGTCCATCAACAGATGAATGGATAAAGAAGATGTGACACATATATACAATGGAATATTACTCAGCCATAAAAAGAAATGAAACTGAGTTATTTGTAGTGATGTGGATGGACCTAGAATCTGTCATACAGAGTGAAGTAAGTCTGAAAGAGAAAAACAAATACCGTCTGCTAACACGTATATATGCAATGTAAAAAAAAAAAAAAAGTGGTCATGAAGAACCTAGGGGCAAGATGGGAATAAAGATGCAGACCTACTAGAGAATGGACTTGAGGATACAGGGAGGGAGAAGGGTAAGCTGGGACAAAATGAGAGAGTGGCTTGGACATATATACACTACCAAACGTAAAATAGATAGCTAGTGGGAAGCAGCCGCATAGCACAGGGAGATCAGCTCAGTGCTTTGTGACCAACTAGAGGGGTGGGATAGGGAGGGTGGGAGGGAGGGAGATGAAAGAGGGAAGAGATATGGGGACATATGTATATGTATAACTGATTCACTTTGTTATAAAGCAGAAACTAACACACTATTGTAAACCAATTATACTCCAATAAAGATGTTAAAAAAAAAAAGCAGACAGATACACACATAATAAGAACAACAATAAAGAAAGCACTTTTCTAGAAGTTATGGAAGGTCAGTGTTGAAACTAACTGAAATACAGGGAACTATGTGCTGAGTTCTATGAAAGAGATACATAATGCTTTAAGAATTTAGTAATCAAAAAATACAATATAATTTTAAAATAAAAAATAATTCAATGATCAGCAAAAGGGAATGGGGGAGAAGGTCCATGAACCTCTGAAATTATATGCTGATATTCTTTTGGCTCATTTGCATCTTTCCTGAAGAAAGTCTATATATACATCAGATTTTTAAGGAGGTCATAACTCAAAATGTTTAAGAATCACTAAGTCAGAGCTAATGCTATTTCACTTGGACTTCAAAGGGAGGCTGGAATTTTTGCAACCAGGAACAGCAGTATTGGCAATAGGAATCAGATAACTAAAGGAACAGGGTTAGAAAAACAAGATAACTGTTTGTGAGGCAGTAAGTTTGGGTAGAATGTGAGATATTTATAGGACAGTTGTGGGAAACAATGCTGGGAATGCAGGTAAGGACAAGATCATGAAGACCCTTGAATGCCAATTATTTCTAATGTGATAAGGAGTCATTGAAAGTTTGGGGCAGAAAAATGATACATTGAATCTGTGCTTCAAAAAGAAGGGATGGAGTAGAAGTGATGGAGGGAAAACGGTGAAAGTACTGGACAGCAGGCTGTAGTTGGTCCTAACAAGACAGCTGATCATGTGAAAAGCAGGAAATAGAAACAAGACATGTTATTATTGAAGAATTGACAATACTTGACAATTGATTGGGTGTAGGGTGATGTCAAGGATGACCAACTGAGGTTGACTAACAAAAAGAAGGGTAAGTCAGGTGTAGTAACAGCACTCATATTTATTCAACCATAACTATGTTCCAGGCACTAAGCATGACAATCTGGCTGCATTCTCTCTTTTAGTTTTCTCAAGAACTCTGTGAAGTAGGTACTTCTATTTTCCCATCTCATAAATGAGGAGATAGAGACACAAAAATGAATTTCTTAGGGTCATACAGCTAAAGCAGAGAGCAGTTGACACTGAAACTCGAGGCTATAAAACTTGAAAGGCCATATTCTTAATCATTACACTGTATTGTTTTGATGGAATGACCATTAGTTCAGATTTGGTCCTGTCTGTTTCAATATGTCATTTGAACATCCATGTGGAGATGTCCACAATGCATTTGGAAAACTGGAAATGGAACTTGGAACAGTGGTCAGAAGTGGAGTCAGTAGTATGGATGATGGTGAGGATATGGGGATAGATGAGATCTCTCAAGGAGAAAGGATGGTGGGAGGAGAGGAGTGCTAAATGTAGGACCTGGTGACCAGCCATAGTTGGAGACAGGGAAAAGAGGGAAAGCCAAGGACAAAGGGCAGAGAAGAAGAGGTTACAAATATAGGAGAATAATCAGGATAGGGGACAGTCATGCAAACTAAGGGAAATGATATCTACAAGAAGGAGAGTCCAGTTATACACGGCAGAGAGGTCAGAGAAAATGAGGAACTGAGAGGGGCTTTGAAGTTGACAATTAAGAAAAGTTCAGTTGTGTGGAGTATAATTTGAGTTAATTGTTTGGAACGGGAACCAGAAAGAGATGTTCAAGAGTGCATGGATGGTGACACGAGGAAGCTGTGAGAGTAGACAGCATCTGGAGTGGTTGGGTAGTAAAGGTAAGGAAGAAATAGAGTAGTCAGTAGTTCAAAGAGGTAGCAGTGTTCCAAAAACTTTTTTGTTTGTTTTCACTTGTTAGTGTTTGGAGAACCTGAGCATGTTAGTAGTGAAAATGGAAATATAGAGGTGATCAATGTTTGATGATGCAAGGGAAAATGGGGAGAATTGATGGAGTAAAACATCTGGAACACAAGAGAAGGACTGACCTTGGACAAGTAGCAGAATGATATCATTCATACAAAACTGCCATCATTATTACTTTTTGTTAATATCACAAAAATGACAATACTAGAAGCCTGGGTTGTGCCAATAGGGCCTTTGTGATTAATCTAAGAGGACAGCTCAAAAAAGCAAAACCAAAACAGAACAAATATCTAACCCATCCTTCTGAAAATAATCACCTAGCTGTTGGGTCTTGGACCTGGTAGCACTGTTTTGGTTTTTGGGGGTTTTCTTTGTGGTACGCAGGCCTCTCACTGTTGTGGCCTCTCCCATTGCGCAGCACAGGCTCCGAACGCGCAAGCTCAGTGGCCATGGCTCACGGGCCCAGCTGCTCCGTGGCATGTGGGATCTTCCTGGACCGGGGCACGAACCCGTGTCCCCTTCATCAGCAGGCGGACTCTCAACCACTGTGCCACCAGGGAAGCCCCTGGTAGCGTTGTTTGATTGGAGTAATTGCACCTTCTCCTTTGCAGAAAGAAGTCTCAAAGTTGCATGGCAGCTCATCAGCTCTGCACCTTGAGTACCTCAGCTTTCTGTATGACAGAGTTGCTCCTTGGGTTTCTTACCGGATAGCTTTATTGCAAGCTTATAGTAAATGTCTTACTATGTCCAAACTAACACACCATTGTAAAGCAATTACACTCCAATAAAGATGTTAAAAAAAAAAAAAGTGTTACTAAGTCCAGATGAACAGAGGCTACATTTGCCTCATTGGGGCCAATTAAGTGGGGCAAGGGAAGACCCCCTACAACCTTTGTAACAGTAAGGCTCTACTGCCAAAGAGATTAAGTGACTTGTCCAAGGTCACATAGCAAGTGACAGAGCTGTATCTTAAACCCACATCTCCAGGACAAATCACTTTCTAATGCACCTTGAAGAATGGCTTATGTACAGAATGTCACTAGGAAATTTCTTCCTATAAACAAATACACGCTTCTATAGTTTTTTCTCACCACCTACTTTAGATTTCCATCCTCACCAGAAAATAAATGCTCAAAGCTGTGCTTAGGGACCTGCTGGGGCATACATACACAGGCACAAAAATGCTTCTTGGTGCTTTTTATCATTTAATATTTTCCTGTCACAGAGAGTATTAGTTTCCTATTGCTCCTGTAACAAATTACCACAAACTTAATGGCTTTAAACAACACAAACTTATTCTCTTACAGTTCTGGAGGCCAAAACTCTGAAATAAGTTTCACTGGGATGAAGTCAAGGTATCAATAGGCCTGGTTCTTAAGAAGTCTGCAGGAGAGAAATTGTTCTCTTGCCCTTTCCCACTTCCAGAAGCAGCCTATAGAAGCTCTTCTCTCATGGCCCACTTCCTCCATCTTCAAAG
Source organism: Aethalodelphis obliquidens (assembly GCF_003676395.1). Taxonomy (NCBI): domain Eukaryota; kingdom Metazoa; phylum Chordata; class Mammalia; order Artiodactyla; family Delphinidae; genus Aethalodelphis; species Aethalodelphis obliquidens. The sequence goes on from NW_020837990.1 coordinate 9,295,832, forward strand.
CCAGTACTAGAGCATCTTCAAATCACTTTCTGTCTCTCAGCTTCTGTCGTCTCTCTGACTCCCCCTGCTTCACTTTGTTTCTTTTTGAATTTTATTTTATTTATTTTTATACAGCAGGTTCTTATTAGTTATCTATTTTATACATATTAGTGTATATATGTCAATCCCAATCTCCCCATTCATCCCACCACCACCATCCCCGACCCCTGCCACTTTCCCCCCTTGGTATCCATATGTATCTTCTCTACATCTGCATCTCTATTTCTGACTTGCAAACCGGTTCATCTGCAGCAGTTTTCTAGATTCCACATATGTGCATTAATATACGACATTTGTTTTTCTCTTTCTGACATACTTCATGCTGTATGACAGTCTCTAGGACCTTCCACGTCTATACAGATGACCCAATATCGTTCCTTTTTAAGACTGAGTAATATTCCATTGTATATATGTACCACATCTTCTTTACCCATTCATCTGTCGATGGGCATTTAGGTTGTTTCCATGACCTGTCTATTGTAAATAGTGCTACAATGAACATTGGGGTGCATGTGCCATTTTGAATTATGGTTTTCTCTGGGTATCTATCTGCCCAGTAGTGGGATTGCTGGGTCATATGGTAATTCTATTTTTAGTTTTTTAAGGAACTTCCATACTGTCCTCTATAGTGGCTGTATCAATTTACATTCCCACCAACAGTGCAAGAGGGTTCCCTTTTCTCCACACCCTCTCCAGCATTTGTTGTTTGTAGATTTTCTGATGATGCCCATTCTGACTGGTGTGAGGTGATACCTCATTGTAGTTTTGATTTGTATTTCTCTAATAATTACTGATGCTGAGCAGCTTTTCATGTGCCTCTTGGCCATCTGTATGTCTTCTTTGGAGAAATGTCTATTTAGGTCTTCTGCCCATTTTGATTGCGGTGTTTGTTTTTTTAATATTGAGCTGCATGAGTTACTTATATATTTTGGAGATTAATTCCTTGTCCGTTGATTCATCTGCAAATATTTTCTCCCATTCTGAGGGTTTTCTTTTTGTCTTGTTTATAGTTTCATTTGCTGTGCAAAAGTTTTTAATTTTCATTAGGTCCTGTTTGTTTATTTTTGTTTTTATTTGTATTACTCTACGAGGTGGGTCAAAAAAGATCTTACTGTGATTTATGTCAAAGAGTGTTCTTCCTATTTTCCTCTAAGAGTTTTATAGTGTCTAGTGTTACAATTAGGTATTTACTCCATTTTGAGTTTATTTTGTGTATATGGTGTTAAGGAGTGTTCTAATTTTATTCCTTTACATGTAGCTGTCCAGTTTTCCCAGCACCACTTATTAAAGGAACTGTCTTTTCTCCAGTGTATATCCTTGACTCCTTTGTCATAGATTAGTTGACCATAGGTGTGTGGGTTTATCTCTGGGCTTTTCATCCTGTTCCATTGATCTATATTTCTGTTTTTGTGCCAGTACCATATTGTCTTGATTACTGTAGCTTTGTAGTATACTCTGAAGTCAGGGAGCCTAATTTCTCCAGCCTGTTTTCTCCCCTCAAGATTGCTTTGGCTATTTAGGGTCTTTTGTGTCTCCATACAAATTTTAAGATTTTCTGTTCTAGTTCTGTAAAAAATGTCATTGGTAATTTGATAGGGATTGCATTGAACCAGGAGATTGCTTTGGGTAGCATAGTCATTTCACAATATTGATTCTTCCAATCCAAGAACATAGTATATCTCCCCATCTGTTTGTGTAATCTTTGATTTCTTTCATCAGTGTCTTATAGTTTTCTGAGTACAGATATTTTACCACCTTAGGTAGGTTTATTCCTAGGTATTTTATTCTTTTTGTTGCAATGGTGAATGGGATTGTTTCCTTAATTTCTCTTTCTGATCTTTCATTGTTAGTGTATAGGAATGCAAATGATTTCTGTGCATTAATTTTGTATCCTGCAACTTTACCAAATTCTTGTTATCTCTAGTAGTTTTCTGTTGGCATCTTTAGGATTCTCTATGTATAGTATAATGTCATCTGAAAACAGTGACAGTTTTGCTTCTTCTTTTTCAATTTAGATTTCTTTTTCTTCTCTGATCGCTGTGGCTGGGACTTCCAAAACTCTGTTGAATATTAGTGGAGAGAGTGGACATCCTTGTCTTTTTCTTGATCTTAGAGGAAATGCTTTCAGTTTTTCACCATTGAGAATGATGTTGGCTGTGAGTTTGTCACATATGGCCTTTATTATGTTGAGGTAGGTTCCCTCTATGACCACTTTCTGGAGAGATTATATCATAAATTGGTGTTGAATTTTGTCAAGAGCTATTTCTGCATCTATTGAGATGATCATAAGGTTTTTATTCTTCAATTTTTTTAATATGATGTATCACATTGATTGATTTGCATATATTGAAGAATGTGTGCATCCCTGGGATAAATCCCACTTGATAATAGTGTATGATCCTTTGAATGTGTTGTTGGATTCTGTTTACTAGTATTTTGTTGAGGATTTTTGCAACATATTCATCAGTGATATTGGTCTGTAGGTTTCTTCTTTTGTAATGTCTCTGTCTGGTTTTCGTATCAGGGTGATGGTGGCCTTGTAGAATGAGTTTGGGAGTGTTCCTTCCCCTGCAAATATTTTGGAAAAGTTTGAGAAGGATGGGTGTTAGCTCTTCTCTAAATGTTTGATAGAATTCACTTGTGAAACCATCTGGTCCTGTACTTCTGTTTCCTGGAAGATTTTTAATCAGTTTCAATTCCATTACTTGTGATTGGTTTGTTCATATTTTCTGTTTCTTCCTAGTTCAGTCTTGGAAGGTTATACCTTTCTAAGAATTTGTCCGTTTCTTCCAGGTTGTCCATTTTATTGGCATAGAGTTTCTTGTAGTAGTCTTTTATGATGCTTTGTATTTCTGCAGTGTCCATGGTAACTTCTTCTCTTTCATTACTAATTTTATTGATTTGAGTCCTCTCCCTGTTTTTCTTGATGAGTCTGGCTAAATGTTTATCAATTTTGTTTGTCTTCTCAAAGAACCAGCTTTTAATTTTATTTATATTTGCTATTGTTTTCTTTGTTTCTATTTCATTTATTTCTGCTCTAATCTTTATGATTTCTTTCCGTCTACTAACTTTGGGTTTTGTTTGTTCTTCTTTCTCTAGTTCCTTTAGGTGTAAGGTTAGATTATTTATTTGAGATTTTTCTTGAAGTAGGATTGTATTACTATAAACTTCCCTCTTAGAGCTGCTTTTGCTGCATCCCATAGGTTTTGGATTGTCATGTTTTCATTGTCCTTTGTCTCTAGATATTTTTTGATTTCCTCTTGGATTTCTTCAGTGATCTCTTGGTTATTTAGTAGTGTATTGTTTAGTCCCCATGTGTTTGTGTTTTTTTACCTTTTTTTCCCTGTAATTTATTTCTAATCTCATAGCATTGTGGTCTGAAAAGATGCTTGATACAATTTCAATTTTCTTAAATTTACTGAGGCTTGATTTGTGACCCAAGATGTGATGTATCCTGGAGAACGTTCCATGTGCACTTGAGAAGAAAGTGTAATCTGCTGTTTTTGGATGGAATGTCCTATAAATATCAATTAAATCTATCTGGTCTATTGTGTCATCTAAAACTTGTGTTTCCTTATTAATTTTCTGTATGAATGATCTGTCCATTGGTGTAAGTGAGGTGTTAAAATCCCCCACTGTTATTGTGTTACTGTTGATTTCCTCTTTTATAGCTGCTAGCATCTGCCTTATGTATTGAGGTACTCCTATGTTGGGTGGATATACATTTATAATTGTTATATCTTCTTCTTGGTTTGATCGCTTGATCATTATGTAGTGTCCTTCATTGTCTCTTGTAACATTCTTTATTTTAAAGTCTATTTTATCTGATATGAATGTTGCTACTCCAGCTTTCTTTTGATTTCCATTTGCATGGAATATCTTTTTCTATCCCCTCACTTTCTTTATTTTACTTTATTTTTTTGCAGTATGCGGGCCTCTCACTGTTTTGGCCTCTCCCATCGCAGAGCACAGGCTCTGGACATGCAGGCTCAGTGGCCATGGCTCATGGGCCCAGCCGCTCTGTGGCATGTGGGATCTTCCCAGGCCGGGAAATGAACCCGTGTCCCCTGCATCGGCAGGTGGACTCTCAACCACTGCGCCACCAGGGAAGCCCCCATCCCCTCACTTTCAGTCTATATTGTGTCCTTAGTTCTGAAGTGGGTCTCTTATGAGCAGCACATATATGAGTCTTGTTTTTGTATCCATTCAGCGAGCCTGTGTCTTTTGGTTGGAGCATTTAGTCCATTCGCATTTAAGGTAATTATTGATATGTATGTTCCTATTACCATTTTCTTAATTGTTTTGGGTTAGTTTTTGTAGGTCCTTTTCTTCTCTTGTGTTTCCCACTTAGAGAAGTTCTTTTAGCATTTGTTGTAAAGCTGGTTTGGTGGTGCTGAATTCTCTTAGCTTTTGCTTGTCTGTAAAGCTTTTGATTTCTCCAATGAATCTGAATGAGATCCTTGCCAGGTAGAGTAATCTTGTTTGTAAGTTCTTCCATTTCAGCACTTTAAATATATCATGCCACTCCCTTCTGCCTTGTAGAGTTTCTGCTGAGAAATCAGCTGTTTACCTTATGGGAGTTCCCTTGTATGTTATTTGTCATTTTTCCCTTGTGGCTTTTAATAATTTCTCTTTGTCTTTAATTTTTGTCAGTTTGATTACTATGTGTCTCGGTGTGTTTCTCCTTGGATTTATCCTGCCTGGGACTCTCTGTGCTTCCTGGACTTGGGTGGCTATTTCCTTTCCCATGTTATGGAAATTTCTGACTATAATCTCTTGAAATATTTTCCCACATCTTTTCTCTCTCTCCTCCTTCTGGGACCCCTTTAATGTGAATGCTGGTGTGTTTAATGTTGTCCTGGAGGTCTCTTAGGCTGTTTTCATTTCCTTTCATTCTTTTTTCTTTATTCTGTTCTGCAGCAGTGAATTCCACAATTCTGTTTTCCAGGTCACTTATCCGTTTTTCTGCCTCAGTTATTCTGCTACTGATTCCTTCTATTGTATTTTTCATTTCAGTTATTGTATTGTTCATCTCTGCTTATTCTTTAATCTTTCTAGGTGTTCCTTAATTCTTCTAGGTCTTTGTTGAACATCTCTTGCATCTTCTCTATATTTGCCTCCATTCTTTTTCCGAGGTCCTGGATCATCTTCACTATCTTTTTCTGAATCCTTTTTCTGGAAGCTTGCCTATCTCCACTTCATTTAGTTGTTTTTCTGGGGTTTTATCTTGTTCCTTCATCTGGTACATCCTCCTCTGCATTTTCATTTTATCTCTCTTTCTGTGAACATGGTTTCTGTTCCACAGGCTGCAGAATTGTAGTTCTTCTTGCTTCTGCTTTCTCCTCCTGCTTCACTTTTATAAGTACCCTTGTTATTACATGGAACCAACCTAGATAATCCAAGGTAATCTCCCCACCTGAAGATTCTTAACTTAGTCACATGGTAAAGTCTATATCATGATGTAGGGTAACATCCACATGTTCCAAGGATTGGGACAGGGACATCTTGGGGAACCATTATGCAGCCTACCACACAGAATAAGGAACAAATACATTCTTGTAGACATATGTCAAGAAATCAACTAGCAAATATTTGTTAAACACCTACTATGTACCAAGCTGTAACAGGGAAGGTGTAGGAAACATATACTAATATAGGACGTGTTTTCTTCCCTCAAGGACCTACAATATTCTTTGGAAGATAAAATTAATATTCATGAAACAACTATATTCTAAACTCTAGGGTACTAACTATATATGCCCCAGGGCTACAGAAAACTCACTTGAGTTGTATAAGTTGGAGAAATTGATGAAGTTTTCATGGGAAAAATCGAGAGACTCAAAATAGAGATGTAGCAGGAAAGGAGACAGAAAGGGAAAGCAGTGATTCCCAAATGAGTTGGGCTGCAGGAGCCAAAGTGTGGCCACAGAAATGGAATAAGGCTGAGAAATGTAGAGATTCCCCTAGATCAGTGGTCAACAACTTATGGGCTTCAGGCCCAATTCAGTCCTCCACCTCTTTTTGTTGATTTGTTTATATTTGTTGTTGTTTGGGGTTTTTTTTTCCAGTTTTACTGAGATATAATTGACACACAGCATTGTATAAATTTAAGGTGTATTGCATAATGATTTGACATACATCATGATATATTAACATCTATCATCTCATATAGATACAAAATTAAAGATATAAAGAAAAAAATTTTCCTTGTGATGAGAACCCTTAGGATTTACCTTCTTAACAACTTTCATATATAATGTATGGCAGTGTTAATTATATCTATCATGTTGTAATTTACATTGCTAGTACTTATTTATCTTATAACTGGGAGTTTATGCCTTTTGACTGCTTTCATACAATTTCCCCTCCCCCCACTCCCCACCTCTGGTAACCACAAATCTGACCTCTTTTTCTATGAGTTTGTTTGTTTTTTAAGTATAATTAACCTACAACACTATGTTAGTTCCTGTTATACAACATAGTGATTCGATACTTTTATACGTTTCAAAATGATCGCCATAAGTTTAGTTACAATATTCACCATACAAAGATATTACATAATTATTGACTATATTCCCCACATTGTATATTTCATGTCCATGACTCATTTATTTTGCAACTAAGAGTTTGTATCTCTTAATCTCCTTCACATATTTCTTTCCTCTCTCCACCCAGGTCCCCTCTAGTAACCACCTGTTTGTTCTCTGTGTCTATAGTTCTGTTTCTGTTTTGTTATGTTTGTTCATTTGTTTTGTTTTTTAGATTCCATATATAAGTGATAACACATATAAGTGATAACATACAGTATTTGTCTTGCTCTAAGATATTTCACTTAGCGTAATACCTTCTAGGTTCATTCATGTTGTTGCAAATGGCAAGATTTCCTTCTTTTATTTTTTATATGGCTAATACTCCTATATATATATGGCTTCTTTATTAATTCATCTATTGTTGGGCACTTTGGTTGCTTATATTTCTTGGCTACTGTAAATAATGCTGCAATGAACATAGGGGTGCATATATCTTTCAAATTCATGTTTTCATTTTCTTTAGATAAGTATCCAGTAGTGGAATTGCTGGATCATATGGTAGTTCTATTTTTAATTTTTTGAGGTATCTCCAAACTGTTTTCCTTAGCAAATGAACTACTTTACATTTCTACCAACAGTGCATGGGGGTTCCCTTTTCTCCACATCCTCTTCAGTGCTTGTTATTTCTTATCTTTTTGATATTAGCCACTCTGACATGTGTGAGGTGATATCTCATTATGGTTTTGATCTGCATATCTCTGATGATTAGTGATGTTGAGCATCTTTTCATGTGCCTGCTAGCCATCTGTATGTCTTCTTTGTACAAATGTCTATTTAGGTCTTCTGCTCATTTTTTAATTGAGTTTTTGTTTTTTTGATATTGAGTTGTATAAGCTGTTTGTATATTTTGGATATTAAACCCTTATCAGTCATATCATTGGCAAATATTTTCTCCCATCCAGTAGGCTGTCTTGTTGTTTTATCAATGGTTCCATTGCTGTGAAAAATCTTTTACATTTAATTGTCTCATTTTTTAATTTTGTTTCCTTTGCCTTTAGGAGACTGATTAAAAATAAACATTCTATGATTTATGTCAAAGAGTGTTCTGCCTATGCTTTCTTCTAGTTTTATGGTTTTCAGTCTTACATTTAGGCCTTTAATCCATTTTGAGATTATTTTTATATATGGTGTGAGAAAATGTTCTAATTTCATTATTTTACATGTAGCTGTCCAGTTTCCCCAACACCACTTATTGAGGAGACTGCCTTTTCTCCATTGTATATTCCTGCCTCTTTTGTAATAGATTAATTAACAATATGTGCATGAGTTTTTTTCTGGATTCTCTATTCTTTTGATTGATCTATATGTCTGTTTATGTGCCAGAACCATACTGCTCAGATTGCTGTAGCTTTCTAGTATAGTCTGAAGTCATAGAGCATGATACCTCTCCCTTTGTTCTTTTTTCCTTAAGATTGCTTTGGTTATTCAGGGTCTTTTGTTGTTCTGTATAAATTTTAGGATTATTTGTTCTAGTTCTGTGAAAAATGACATGGGTAGTTTGATAGGGATTGATTAAATCAGTAGGTTGCTTTGGGTGGTATGGACATTTTGACAATATTAATTCTTCCAATCCATGAATATGGGATATCATTTCATTTATTTGTAGCCTCTTCAATTATCTTCATCAATATCTTATAGTTTTCAGAGAACAGGCTTTCACCTCTTTGGTTAAGTTTATTCCTAGGTATTTTGTTCTTTGATGCAGTCGTAAATCAAATTGTTTTCTTGAATTTTCTTTGTTAGTTCATTATTCCAGTATAGAAAAGCAACAGATTTCTGGATAATAATCTTGTATCCTGCAACTTTACTGATTCATTTATTAGTTCTAATAGCTTTTTGGTGAAGATTTTAGGGTATTCTATATATTGTATCATGTCATCTGCACACAGTGATAGTTTTATTTCTTCCCTTTCAATTTGAATGCCTTTTGTTTCCTTTCTTGTCTGATTGCTGTGACTAAGATTCCAGTACTATGTTAAATACAGGTGGTCAGAGTAGGCATTTTTGTCTTGTTCCTGATTTTAGAGGAAAAGCACTAGCTTTTCATTATTTTTTTTTTAGCTTTTCATCATTGAATATGATGTTAGCTGTAGGTGTGTCATAAATGGCTTTTATTATGCTGAGATATGCTCCCTCTATAACCACTTTGATGAGAGTTTTTATCATGAATGGATGTTGAAATTTGTCAAATGATTTTTCTTCATCTATTGAGATGATCATGTGATTTTTATCCTTCCTTTTGTTAATTAGGTGTATCACATGGATTGATTTGTGGATATTGAACCATTCTTGCATCTCCAGCATAAATCTCACTTGATCATTGTATATGTTCCTTTTTACATATTGTGGAATTCTGTGTGCTAATATTTTGTTGAGGATTTTTACATCTATATTCATCAGAGATATTGGCCTATAAGTTTCTTTTTTTGTAATGTCTTTGTCTGGTTTTGGTATTAGGGTAATAGAGGCCTCATAGAATCATTTTGGGAGGGTTTCTTCCCCTTCAATTTTTTGGAATAATTTGAGAAGTATAAGTATTATCTCTTCTTTATATGTTTGGTAGAATTCCCCTGTGAAGCTATCTAGTCCTGGACTTCTGTTTCCTGGGAGTTTTTTTTTTTTATTACAAATTAATTTAATTACTAGTGATTGGTCTGTTCAGACTGTCTGTTCCTGATTAATTCTTGGAAGGTTGTATGTTTCTAGAAACTTGTCCATTTCTTCTAGGTTGTTAAATTTGTTGGCATATAACTGTTCATAGCATTTTCGTATGATATTTTTTTTGTATCTCTGTGGTATCAGTTGTTATTTCTCCTCTGTCATTTCTTATTTTGTTCATTTGGGTTGCATCTCTTTTTTTCTGGATAAGCCTGGCTAAAGGCTTATCAATTTTGTTTATCTTTTCAAGAAACCAGCTCTTGGTTTCATTAATCTTTTCTATTGTTTTTTATCTCTATTTTATTTATTTCCTCTCTGATTTTATTATTTCTCTCTTTCTGCTGACTTTGGGGTTTGTTCATCCTTCTTGTTCTAATTCCTTTAGATGGTAGGTAAGGTTGTTTATTTGAGACATTTCTTGTTCCATGAGGCAGACTTCTATGGATATAAACTTCCCTCTTAGAACTGTTTTTACTGTATTCTGTAGATTTTGGAATGTTGTGTATTTATTTTCATTTGTCTCAAGGTATTTTCTAATTTCCTCTTTGACTTCTTCATTGACTCATTGGTTTTTTAGCAGCATGTTGTTTAGTCTCCACGAGTTTGTGCTTTCCTCATTTTTCTTCCTGTAATTGATTTCTAGTTTCATACCATTGTGGTTGGAAAAAACGCCTTGATATAATTTCCATCCTCTTAAATTTGTTGAGGCTTGTTTTGTGCCCTAGCATGTGATATATCCTGAAGAATGTTCCATGTGCACTTGAAAAGAATATATAGTCTGTTGTTTTTGGATGGAATGTCCTGTAGATATCTCTTAAGTCTAATTGGTCTATTTTGTCATTTAAGACCACTGTTGGCTTATTGATTTTCTGTCTGCATGATTTGTCCATTGATGTAAATGGGCTGTCAAAGTCCCCTACAATTGTATTATTGTCAATTTCTCCCTTTATATCTGTTAATATTCATTTTATATACTTAAGCTTTCCCATATAAGTTGCATATATATTAATGAGCATTATATAATCTTCTTGTATTGATCCCTTTATCATTATGTAATGCCTTTCTTTCTCTTTTGTCATAGACTTTATATTTTATTTTATTTTTAATAAATTTATTTATTTATTTTTGGCTGCATTGGGTTTTCGTTGCTGAGTGTGGGCTTTCTCTAGTTGTGGAGAGCAGGGGCTACTCTTTGTTGTGATGTGCAGGCTTCTCATTACAGTGGCTTCTCTTGTTGCAGAGCATGGGCTCTAGGCACATGGGCTTCAGTCATCATGGCACGCAGGTTCAGTAGCTGTGGCTTATGGGCTCTAGAGCACAGGCTCAGTAGTTGTGGCACACAGGCTTAGTTGTTCCGTGGCATGTGAGATCTTCCCGGACCAGGGCTCGAACCCATGTTCCCTGCATTGGCAGGCAGATTCCCAACCACTGTGCCAGCAGGGAAGTCCCTATAGACTTTATTTTAAAATCTATTTTGTCTGATATGAGTATTGCTACACACTCCTTCTTGTTGATTCCTTTTGCATAAGGTCTTTTTCCAACTCCTCACTTTCAATCTGTGTGTGTCTTTAGCTCTGAAGTGAGTCTCTTATAAGCAGCATATAAATGGGTCTTTTAAAAAAAAATTTTATCCAATCAGCCACTCTATGTCATTTGATTAGAACATGTAGTCCATTGACATTTAAAGTGATTGCTGATAGGGATATACTTATTGCCATTTTGTGAATTGTTTTCTGGTTGTTTTTGTAGTTCTTCTCTGTTCTTTACTACTTCTTTTAGTTTCTTCCCTTGTGGTTTGATGATTTCCTTTAGTGGTATGCATGTGTTACTTTCTCTCTGGTGTTTGTGTATCTATTGCAAGTTTTTGATTTGTGGTTAGCGTGGGATTCATATACATTGACCTAGAGCTTCATCTACTTTTTTTAAACTGGTAGTCATTTAAGTTCAAACATATTCTAAAAGATCTACATTTTTTACTTTGCTCCCCCATGTTTTGTGCTTTTGAGGGCATAGTTTACATCTTCATGTTTATCCCTCAATGTTTATTGTACTTACAGTTGATTTTACAATTTTTGTCTTTTATTTTTTTGTACTAGCTTATTTAAGTGCTTGACCCACAGCCTTTACTATATATTGGCCTTTACTAATGGGATTTTTCCTTTCCTACAGATTCTTACTTCTTGTTGTATCCTTTTCTTTTCCACTTAGAGAAGACCTTTTAACATTTCTTTTAGGGTAGGTTTAGTATTGATGAACTCTTTTAGTTTTTGATTGTCTGAGAAGTTATTTATCGCTCCTTCAATTCTAAATAATAATCTTCCTGGGTAGAGTATCCTAGGTTGCAAGATCTTCCCTTTCAGCACTTTGCATATATCATGCCACTCCCTTCTTGCCTGCAAACTTTCTGCTGAGAAATCTGTTAATAGCTGTATGGGGGTTCTCTTGTATATGACTCTTTTCTTTTTTCTCTTGCTGCCTTTAGAATTCTCTCTTTAAAATTTGCCATTGTACTTGTAATATGTCTTCGTGTGGGTCTGTTTGGATTCATCTTGTTTGGGTTGCTCAATGCTTCCTAAACCCGGATTTCTCTTTCCTACACAGGTTAGGGAAGTTTTCAGCTATTATTTCATCAAATATGTTCTCTTCCCTTTTCTCTCTTTCTTCTCCTTCTGGTACCCCTAAAATGTGAAATTAGTGCACTTGGTGTGGTCTCAGAGATCTCTTAAACTGTCCTCATGTCTTTTTTTTTTTTCTTTTTTCTGTTTGGCTTCAGTGATTTCCACTACTCTGTCTCACTTATCCTTTCCTCTGCAACATCTAATCTACTGTTGATTCCTTCTAGTGTATTTTTTATTTCAGTTATTGTATTCTTCAGCTCTGTTTTGTTCTTCTTTATATTCTCTAACTCTGTTAAAATTCTCACTCTGTCCATCCATTCTTCTCCCTAGTTCTTTGAGCATCTTTATGATGATTACCTTGAACTCTTTATTGGGTAGATTGCTTATCTCTACTTCACTGAGTTCATCTTCCGGAGTTTCACCTTGTTCTTTCATTAAGAACATACTCCCCTGTCACCTGATTTTGCTGCTTTTGTTTCTATGTATTTCGTAGGTTGATTACATTTCCCAGTCTTGGAAAAGTAGCCTTTTGTAGGAGATGGCCTATGTGTCCCAGCAGCACACTACCCTCTGTTCACCAGAGCTGTATGCCTTAAGGGTTCCCTCTATGTGGGGTGTGTGGACAATTGTAATTATCCTCCTCTTTTTGGGTTGTCCACCCTGGGATATGGGTCTCTGTTATACTGTGTCTACATTCCTCCTACCTGTTTCATTGTGGTTCCTTCTTTATACCTTTAGTTATAGAAAATCTTTTCTGCTAGTATTTAGGTCTTTCTCATTAATAGTTGCTCTGCAAATAGTTATAGCTTTGGTATGCCTATAAGGAAGTGAGCTAAGTGTCTTCCTGCTCTACCGTCTTGGTGGCTCTCTCCAACTGTTTTTATAAATAAAGTTTTATTGAAACTCAGCCACACTAATTTGATCTATGGCTTCTTTCATGCTACAATGGCAGACATGAATGGTTGTGATGGAGATTATATAACCCACAAAGCCTAGATTTTTTACATTCTGGCCCTTTATAGAAAGGAGGAAAAATCTTCCAACTCCTTCCCTGGATAGAAGAATACTCAATAAGATGCTTGAGCAGGAAGGACATTAGAGAGAATGCTAAGCATAGACATAGCAATGTTGGGACTGATCTAGCCAAGGCCTCTCTCTAGTTCAGCTCAACACATGTTTTCTGTTCTTAAAACTTCCACCTGGCAATAGAGTTTCCAAGACTTCTCTTGAAGTTTGCACTGAGTCTTCTGCCATAGGGTCATTGGCTAGTGGAGATGTACTCAGGAGAAAGGCAGGCAGAAACAGGGACAAGTGGAAGGCAATGACTTGGGAGGCTGGTCCTTGGGCTCCTGATAAATTCATTCTTGGGTTTTGTACCTCTGTGTTTCCATATGGAATGTAAGATGGATCATCCCAGCCTTTTCACAAAAGCCTCTTATAAGTCAGAAGAGGGAACTGGGCAAGAGAAAGAGCATGGATCAATCAGCAAAAGCCTCCTCACTCCTAACAACTGAGCTTATTTGTATTTTTAACAAATACTTATTTTGTACATAGGTTGTGGGAGAAATAAAAAACATTGGTTTATGACCCCTCAGGAGCTCTGAGTCTAATAGAAGAATCAACATAAACTCACATGGAAGAGTTAAGAAGAAAAGGAAGAATGTGATAAAAATGTCAGAGTGAGGGAGACAGATGATAAGTGTGATGGAAAGAATTTACAGAAGAAGATGGATGTGAGTTAGATGTTCATAGAGCTGTTTGGGGAAGGCCTTGGGGAAAATACCATTGTAACTTGCCTTGAGATATGAGTCACATTTGGATTGGGAAAGTGGAAATGGAATATTTTCATGGTGGAAAGAAAAGAATGGTCAAAGCATGGAATTGCAATTATGAGTAATAGCCCATAAAATAAACAACTAATACCACTGGGAAGTTAGGATACTAAATTGTGTATCTAAAGTACACAAAACTGCAGAGAGACCATCATAACTACAACAGAGTCTTCCTATGGATATAAGAGAATTTCATCATTAGGCAAATACACATGAGGTGAAAACCAATGATAGAAAACAAAATGTATGGTAATTGTCAAATGCGTAGTTTGGACAGTAAATACCATGATCAGGTCATTCCTGATTGAGATGGTCAAGGCTCTCTGATGGAACATCATTAAAGAAAAGTCAAATATCCTTTGATAGGACATTCCCATATTTTTGCTGATTATTTCTTGCTACCACCTAGATGTGAAAAGGGAGATTAGTATTTTTGCTGTTTACAGCCTTGGGACCATAAACTTTGCTTTTTAATTCTTGCCAGAGTCCTTCCTCATTAGAGCTATTTTGGTTAGACCACAGACCCTACTCCAAATTCAAGAATGGGCTAGAATGATGCTTTGTATTCAGTTCAAGGTTGTTTTTACGTGGATTATTCCCAAAGCAGCAAAGTTGTGCACAGGATGAAAACAAGATTTGCACAAAGATAAATGTACATGGCTCTCAATTATCACCCTTGATTGTGAACATATGTACCCAAAGTGCAGTTGACCTAACTATACAACTGAGTGAGACATACTCCAGGTTGAAGAAAAATAGAGCTATGAACTCATTGCCTTCTTTAGTCACAGCCATAGTATCACACCAAAATATGAATACTAATTATTTTACCAAGAGAACTGTGTCTAGCAGACCTAATGACTAGAATCTGGAACCTGATACTCGTGCTAAACCAACACAGGAACAATTTCCCTTTATGTTTCCCTGCACTTCAAGGTGTAAGAATTTTTCATTTATGACCACTTTGGTCTTTCAGTGGAGACGCCTAAGCATGGCCTAGCATATAAACTATCATCACATTCGTTCTACTTTTTAGAATGTAAGGGGTAACGCCATTGTGAAAATTCTTGATAGAAAGCACATATGGAGGACAAGGTTGAGAATATTACAGGTAGAGAGTTACAGCTTTGTCCTACTTAGAAGATGTCCTCCATAGGGAGTTCTTCAGTTCTAGTTAAATAAACTCTGTTGGACACTGAGATTGGACACGGTTGATTTTTACTTTTCCAGACAATGACAGATTATAATTTCCAAAGATGCTGCCACAATATTCTCCCATCTCACATCCTTTTTTTCAAGGTGACTTGCAATTCCCGCCATCAAGAGGTAACCAAGAACCTGCAGTGGAAATTATGTTTGACTTCTGAGACTAGATCAGAAAAGGCCATGCAGTGTCCTGGTTCTCTTGGAAAGTTCACTTTGGGGATACTTCTCTTGATACTCAGCTGCCATGCTGTGAGAAACACAAGCTGTATGGAAAGGCCATGTGCTGGTGTTTCAGTTGACAGTTCCAGCATTCAAGCCAGCTACCAGGCATGTGAGTGATGATGCCCACAGGTGTTTCAGTCATCCCAGCATTGGGGTCTTCCCAGCTGAGGACCCAGACATGCAGGAGCAGAAACAAGGTATCCCCATTAGTCCTATCAAATTTCTGACTCACAGAATCTGTTATAATAAAATGTCTCTGCTTTAAACTACTAAGTTTGGAGTGGTTGTTACACAGCAAGAGTAGCTGGAACATAGGCCCAACCACAGGTGTGAGCTAAAATTATAATTCCTTCACTGCCTCTTTTTTCACATTTGTCCAAAGTCTAGTTTATTCTCAATTAATCTTTTCTGACTTTCCTTGGGTATCTTAATGAATTCTTTTCTAGATCCTTCACTTCTCCAACAGTAGAATTTTGTGTGTTTTTACCCATTGTTAAGTTCTTGTTCACTGATGAAGAAAATACTAGAAAACTCAGCTTTAAAAAAATTGTTTGGTATAATTCAGCTCACTCTGCTCCTACTAGAATTGGCAGGGATGCTCTATATGCCTCTAGAGGCATACCATAAGAATATATGTAACTTGGAATGTGTTCAACAGAGAGTGACAAAAATGTTTAGGAACTTCAAATTTTGTTATGGAATGACTCAAAGAGTAAGGGTAGTTTAGGCTGAAGTAAACATAACAAACTATTCAGGAGGTGGAGATGGGATGGTGAATTTGAAACTCACTATTATTGGATGTGAGCACCTAAGAAGAGCAATGAATATTACTTATTGGGCTCTGAGGGCAAAACCATGACCAGTGGTTACAATGACAGACACATTGTATGTAACTCAGTGGAAAGATCTTCCTAACACTAAAAATGTCTAATGATAAGATAGACAGTTGTAAGAAACAGTGGATTTCCCATCACTGGATATTTTAAAGCAGTGACTGGATGTCTACTTGTAAGAATAGTGTAGAGAAAGTTCATGCATTGAAGTGGGGAAGCAGAGGGTGGGGAACACTGGAAGAGATGAATTTTATGGTCCCTCCTAAACCCAGAATTCTGTAATTACTTTTTATTTTAGGTTCAGTGGGAAAATGGCAACATCTACTTATAGAGCTATTGACATCAACAGCCATTTCCGCCAGAAGTATGAGCCTTTGTAAAGTGGTCAATTCGGTGGAGAGGACACATTATCAGGATGAAGATAAGAAGAAGGTAATTGAGACATGAATTATTAGAAAGATTGCCAAGTGTAGCCAAGTCAGACTTTGATTTCAATTGGAAGGTGAGAAGAATGTGATCCTTTGGGGCAGTTTGAAATAAGAAAATATGGTGAAATGGGGAGGGACATGTGAGGGACAAAACAGCTCTGCCCAGGAAGAGATACCGGTCTTATTTGGAGTAACTGTATTCTTAAGCTCATTAACAGCACTAAAAAGTTAAGAGTGATGCTGGCTCTGAGGGGAAAAAAAAAACAGTTACTAAAAACAGTTATAAGGAAACACACTTTTACATAAGTCAATAAACAGCACTATCCACCCAGGCAGAGTGTAAGAAAGAGAGCAAGTTAGTGTATTAGTCCCCAGGGCTGCCATAACAAAGAACAACAAACAGCATGCCTTTAAATAAGAGAAATTTATTACCTTACAGTTCTGGAGGCTAGAAGTCTAAAATCAAGGTGTTGGCAGAGCCAGGATCCCTCTGAGGGCTCTAGGGAAGAATCCTTCTTTACCTATTCTAGCTTCTGGTAATTGCTGACAGTCCTTGGTTTTCCTTGATTTGTAGCTGCCTCACTCAAATTTCTGCCTCAACTTCACATGGCGGTCTTCCCTCAATTCACATGGCCTTCTTAGAAGGACACCCTAAACCAGTATAATCACATCCTAACTAATTACATCTGCAAGAAAATCCTGTTTCCAAATTAGGTCACATTCTGGGGTTCTGGGTGGAGATAAATTTGGTGAGAGTGTATTCAACCGAATACAACTGGGAACACCAAATTCTGTTTAATAGTGCTTGAAACTAGTTGAAAATAGAGAGAGAAGGGCACCGATCTATGCCTACATGTTAATCCTATTTAATTCTTTGACTTATCATTTTTCTCTTTTCAGCAACTGTGATAGCTACCATTTGTTGAATTCTTCCTTTGTACTTCTATTGCACTAATTTTTTCACATGCATTCTCTTACTTAATTTTCACAAGATGGGTGCAATTATTAGCCCTATTTTATGGAAGATGTAACTGAGGCTTAGAGAAGATAAATAACCTGCTGAAAGTCACTCAGTATTAAAAGCCAGAGTGAGCCTTCCAGCCAAGGTCTGTGTGACTGAAAGACAGGTAGAGATATGTAAGTGATTACTGATTAATACATATTTATATTGTTATCTTTCTGAAGTCGTGTTTACATTAACATCATAAATGGATGAAATATATGCATTAATCTCAAGATTCTCAGTTATCTCTGCTTGGGAAGGAATGTATTCTTTTGAACATTTGTTATCTATCCACCTCATGGCAAGTATGTTGAACTAGAGACAAACTACCTGGGAGGAACCAGCCAGAATTTCCTGGAGGAAGACGTCTCAGATTCTGCAGAATGAAAGTATTTTTGAAGCATCTACAGTTACATGCAGCACATGGAAGATGCCCTCATGCTCAGTCAAAAGGGACATTGCAAATGATGAGGAGACAGTTCCTCACACGTGATTATTACTATCACTGATTTTTTAAAATCATTATTGTTTAAGATAGTGGTTCTCAACCATGGTGATTTTGCTTCTGAAGGGACACTTGGCAAAGTCTGAAGACATTGGCTGTCACAACTGGGGGGAAAGTTCTATTGCATGTAGTGGATAAAGGCCAGGGATGCTGCTAAACTTCCTGCACTGCACCGAACAGTCCCCCCCGCAGCAAAGAACGTTCAGGCCCTAAATATCAATATTGCTGACACTGAGAAACCCTGGTTTAAGTGATAGTGGTAAAAAGGGTGTCCCTTAGGGGTCTTATTCCTGAGTTATAGGGTCTCACTTCTCCCCTCCAACCTCTGACACAATAGAATTTTTCATGATCCCTAAACTAGTGACTTTTCTCTTGGTAATGATAACAATTGATAATGATAGTTAATACTTATTGAGCTCTTACTATGTGCCAAGCACTGTTCTAAGTGCTTTTCATGGATTGACTTAGTCAGTCTTCACAGTGACTCTTTTACTAAAGTGCCATTATTCTATTGTACAAATAAGGAAATTAAGGCACAAAAGTTTGAGAAACTTGTCTTAGGTTACAAAACCAGTGTGGGGTATAGACAGGATGCTGCTACTGTAACTTTCATTCTCCCCTTTCTGTCTTCTCCCTCCAGCAGGAGATCAGGCTGATTACCCAGGCGTACATCTTGCAGAGCAATACAGTGGCTGGGAGTGGGACTCCCATTTAACAGGTAGAGAACTAGAGGCATTAACAAGAGAAGGAAACTGGTACACTGCCCATGGGCATTAACTAAAACCACTCTTACAGAAAGCTCAGCCCTTGTGCTCTTCCAATTAATATGCCACACATAGATTTTTTTCCCTCCCAAGAAGTCTGAATCTGAGAATAAGATGTATCTAGTAGAGTTTGAGCAACTCTAGTAGTGCCAAATGAATACTGCTGGCTGGCTGGCTGAGTAGATGGATGGAAGCATGGGCGGATGGCCAGATGGCCAAATACTGAGCTACCAGGAGGGCTCAAGGAACAGTAGCTTAAGGGAGAGGAATTTCCCTCCTAAGATTGCAACTGTTATCAAGAATCCCATGTTCTTGGGCTTCACTGGTGGTGCAGTGGTTAAGAATCCGCCTGCCAGTTCAGGGGACACGGGTTCAAGTGCTGGTGTGGGAAGATCCCACATGACGTGGAGCAACTAAGCCCATGCACCACAACTACTGAGCCTGTGCTCTAGAGCCCGTGAGCCACGACTACTAGGCCCATGCACCAAAACTACTGAAGCCCATGCACCTAGAGCCTGTGCTCCACAACAAAAGAAGCCACCACAATGAGAAGCCCGCTCACCGCAATGAAGAGTAGCCCCTGCTCGCCGCAACTAGAGAAAACCCTCGCGCAGCAACGAAGACCTCAGGACAGCCAACAAACAAACAAACAAACAAACAAACAAATAAATATATATATATATATATATATATGAATCCCATGTTCTCAAAGGTGGCAGCAAACCTGGGAGCCTGCAGAGTTGGAAAGACCCAGAGACTAGAGAGAAAAGCCAGAACCGCAATTTACCAAGCCCAAGTACATAGTACATATTGGGTCCTTTCTCCACATAGCCTGGAAGTGAGTCACCTTTTAATGGGTTTGTATTTTGTTTCTCCTTCTAGACCAGGATCTTTCAGCCTCAGCACTATTGACATTTAGGGCAGGATAATTCTGTTTGGGGATCTTCCCTCTGTATTTTAAGATGTTTAGCAGTATCCCTGGCCTCTACCCACTAATTCCAGTGGCACCCACCCCAAGCCATGACCATCAAAAATGTCTCCAGACATTGTCAAATGTGTCTTGGAGGGACACAGTTGAGAAAAACTGTTCTAGATTGTGAGCTCCTGTGGGACAGGGCTTGGGTTTATTGAACTTACTGGCAATTGTAAGCTTGGCACAGTGATGAAACACTCATAAATGTCTATGGATTGAATGGCTTACCTCCTTTGGCAGGAAAAAAGTCAAATTTCAGGGGGAAAAACTGCGAGAGATATAGGAGAGAGAGGGAAGAAAAGATGAAGGGAGAGAGGAAGGAGGGAGGAAGGGAGGTAGAGAAAACAGAAGAGGAAATGTAGGAAGAAGGAAGAAAAGGAGGCTGCTCACTGATGCCAGTAAAAGCCCGCCCATGGTCCCTTCCTGTGCTGGTGGCTCAGCAACAGGTACGAAGTGAACCCAGACTCAGCAAGGAACCTCAAGTGATTTCACCTCTGTTTGAACCAGAAAACTCACACAGTTTTTGCATTCGTGTTGTTTAGAGGGGACCAGGTTTATCCTTTTGTGTATTTGGATATGTGTATGTGTGTGTGTGTGTGTGTGTGTGTGTGTGTGTGAAAGTATAATTACCAATCACTGATTAATCTTCAGACTGAGTCAAGCATTCATTGCAAATCCTTGAAACAAACAAGTCTATTTATATTTTAATTATTTTTTTTGGATTTCAGGTTGATTTGTCTTTCTTCTGCATATTTATGAAGCTGTTGATCCTATGGTAACCTTATCCTTACCTCTTGAGGAGGAGGAGGAAAAGAGAGTCAGGAAAACAGAGAAGCTGGCTTTACCCCTTCCCTTCCTCAGGATGCCATGGCATTCCGCATAGTTCTAGAGGACAGTGAGGGTGACGCAAGAACAGAGACAGTTTTTTAAATTAAGGTGTAATTAATTAATTGGGACCCCCTGCCCATGACTGCCACTCTTATTTAAGGTGACCTCAGCTCTCTCTTGCTGGAGTCTGGTATTAGTCCTGGTTCCTTTTGCTTCCTGTTACCATTATACTCAGTCCTCCTGCATCTTTATTATGTCTACCTTTTCCAAATGACCCAACTTTGTTCTTAAAGAGTACAGATTTTTCTGTAAAATTTGGTCAATGAATTTCAGTTATTGGAGAAATTGTGCAGTTTTCTTTACTTGACAGTCCACTGCATCTGGACGTGAAAAAGAGGAATGTGAGGTCAAGAGTAAACTCTTCAGATTAGCAAGTGAATTTCATTCCAGCGATGGTCCACCAACGTCAAAATGGCAGCACACTTAGACAAGCTACTGTGTCCAGTAGCTTCGGGTACACTAGACCGGCTTAGCTAATGCTTTGGCTTCTGTAGTAGATTATTTGTCAACAAATATCTACTCCCCTCAACAGGCCTCCATGGAGGAGCATGCTCCCCGACTGCAGTGATATTGGGCATGGTGTTTGATTTGCCTTGGCCTCATGCTGAGAAGAGTGTGCTTTCCTGTTTCTTGCTATGGCCAATGGGATATTAAACAGACGTGATGCAAGCAGAGGCTTGGGCTCATGTGCTCCTGACTATCACTGTGAAAAGAACATGCCTTGGGAAGCCACTGGTTCAGAAAGAGTGAAAGAACATTGACCTTGAATCAGACCTACAAGTTGGAGCGAAGCCCTGATGAGCCTATTCTAGATTAACTGAGCTCCAGATGACCAGCAGATGTGTAAGCAAGAAATGAATGCTTGCTTTATGTCCCTGGGTTTTGGGGTGAGTGTTACAAAGTTTCAAAGTTTGATTGCCTGGATAGTTCAGCTTTACCAAAAATGCCTTTTAAGACATGTGATTTCCTGTTAGAGCCAGACCTCAGGAGACCAACACCAGCACTTCCACCACACAGAAACACTGGCTTATCCAGGTCCTTCATACTATTGGATCATATAATATCTATTATAACTGTTACATAATAATTGTGTAAGAACCACATGGTTTTCAAAGGTCTTTGACATACTTCGCTCATCGAATACATCAAGACCATGAAGTTATATTATGTTCATCTCCATTTTACAAGTGAGAAGACGAGCTCAGGAAAGTTAAGTGATTTGACTACAATGACACAATCAGTAAATGGAAAATCTTGGATCTAAGTCTTCTCCTTCCAAATCTCACCCTTGCATCACACTGGCTTGTTTGATGTATATAAACATTAAATTAGGTGGTGACAATTAGTTCGGAGACAGAGTTGGTCTCCAGTTCCTACCTTTGCCCCTGCTGCAGCTGCTTTTAGCCCCGTGGACATGAGGCAGACACACGGCATCTCATTCTCTCAGAACCTGTTCTCAGACTGAGAAAACAGAAATTTAGA
Source organism: Aethalodelphis obliquidens (assembly GCF_003676395.1). Lineage (NCBI taxonomy): Eukaryota > Metazoa > Chordata > Mammalia > Artiodactyla > Delphinidae > Aethalodelphis > Aethalodelphis obliquidens. The sequence continues at coordinate 9,317,873 of NW_020837990.1, forward strand.
TGCTCACCCTCCTTCATCCCTCCCCCCTCCCCCCACTACATCACCTACCCCACTAAGAGGTACTTATCTTGGCTTAAGGGTCTCTGAACATCATGCAGGTGGGAAGTTCTATTCTGGAAAATTCAGTCCCACTCTGCATGTCTTAGCATCAAATCAAGCAGTACGCCTGCTCTCAAGAGGTAATAGCACAGGTTGGCAAACTTTTTCTGTAAGGGACATATAGTCAATATTTAGGATTTGGGGACCATATCACCTCTGTTGTAGCTACTCAAATCTGCAGGTGTAGTATGCAAGCAGCTATAGACAATATGTAAACATACAGGCCCCCAAAACTTACAAAAACAAGTGGTGAGCAGAACTAAGCACGTACAGTGGCTGTAGTTTGCCTACTCCTGGTTTATAGACTAATAGAGAAGAAACCTGAACACAAATTATTGCATCAACCCTCCCCATCTTTGAAGTTACATCTTATAGTAAGACAATGTGAGCACTTTTTCTCCTTCCCTTTCTTTATCTCTCTCTTTTCTTTCTTTTTTGCTTCTAGTCTTTTCTTTCTTCTACCCTTTGTTCTTTTCTTCCTTCCTTTGTCTCTCTCTTCTTTCTCTTTCTTGTTTATTTCTCTGTCTCTCTCTCGCTTTACTTTTTATTTCTACTCTTTCTTCCTTTTCCCCTTCCTTCTTTTCCTCCATCCTGTCAGCAAATACTTATCAAGCTCTTCTGTGCCTGACATGGGGCATCCAGGTCAGGAGTTTCAGCCTCTGCTCCTGAGCTCTGTTTGTTCCTCCCACCTCTGCAAGCTCTAGGAACTTGGTTCCTAGCAGTTCCCTGGGGAGCAAGGAGGGAGGGGGCACGGAGGGGAGAGGGAGAGGGCGGACAGTCCAGCAGGAAAAGGAGGATGGCTACAGTGTCATCACTCTGGGCACGAGGCAGAAAGGGACAGAGCTTCTGCTCCTGAGTCTCTGTTTCAGCACTCCTTTCATCTGGAGTAAGACTCTTTAATTTGTAAACATTAATAACCATTATTATTATTAAAAAGGAAAGAAAGTGAGTAGCTCTGTAACTAATTACTTTAAGTGTTCTCAACAAGGCACAATTCAACTCCTTTATAAAACCTCCTGCTGTGAAGACCAGATTGTCATTATGATCAGATCCTTCCTTAGACCTATTAATTTTACCCGGAATAACAGCAGAACAGATGCAAGAAGAAGGCTAGTCTGATTAACATAATTCTTTTCAAAGACCATTTCCTCCCTAAGGGCCACCGTACTGAGTCTTCTATCTTGTCTCAGATCTAATTACATTCAGGAGAATTCAGACACTGAGGGGTGATCTCAGCAGATGTCACTTAGATTTGAAGCACACTTCAGGATATGAAACCTTATCAGAAAATCAATTGAAATTAATAATTCCCTCTCTCTTTCTCACCATCTCTTTCCTCTGCCAACACTCCCTCTCCCTGTATCTTTTCCTCCCTCTTTCCCTTTTCTTTGGCCAGATTAAAGTTGTTTCCAAACACTAACTTTTCTCAGGAGAAGAGACAGCATTTCCGGGAATTCAATAAATCTGAAACTCAAGCCTACGCTTACGTTTTGAAATGTTTCTCTGCTTCTCCCTTTCTCAGCATAATGAGTGTGTGTGTGTGTGTGTGTGTGTGTGTGTGTGTCTGTGTGTGTGTGTGTGTGTGTGTGTGTGTTCTTGAGGGTCTCTATAGGATATAAAAATAAGGTAAAAACAGGAGAAACAGAGGGGGCTTTCTGCAGCACATTGAAAAGATACACACCACAAGCTACCTCTTTAGTATCTGATCTCTCATTGAAACCAGAACCGATTTGGATCCCAGTGTCTGATCTTTGATAGACAAGAACTGTGGGTTTACAATGGAGTCTCTTGCTGCTTTTAATGAAGTATTTGACTTTTCGCCTGCTGCTTTCAATGAGCTCCGGGAGCTTTGGATAGAATCTCTTGAGAGAGCAGCAAATGATTGGGGGCTGGGGTTTTGGTGCCTGGTGCCTAGGTCAAGATACGGCAGACCTGGCATTCCAGCAGCAACAGAATCTTGTCTCTTTACTCAGCCTCACCCTTAGCTCCAGTGTCTTTTGTTCTGGGATCTCAAAATGTAGAAACTGAGGCCAGGAAAACCAATTACTTGGAAACCAACCACAGTTTCCCCCAACCCCCACATGCTTAAGCTCCACTGAGGTCTGCATTGCCCTGCCTTTCCGAAGTTGCCTGGGTAAGGGAATATAATGCCACAGACAGGAGTATTTGAGGACATGACTGTAGGCGGAAAACATGGACAAGCTATCTATTTCACATATCCTGAGAGAACAATGAAGAAGGAGGTAGAAAGCGGGAACATGCAGTTCTGTATTATACATTAGCTTTTTGAGATTTGCAGATGCTGTTCGGTGCCTTGCTGACATGGAGCACAAGCCGGCCTCCGGTCCCGAAAGTCCCATTGTAGCAGCTGCTCTTGCCTGGCTGGGCCTGGCTCTGCATCCCTGTGGTGATGTTCCTCAGGGTGGCCAGCTGGGTGTTCCCCCCCGCAGATAGCCTGCGATCTTGGCACTGGCCCTCTGGGAAGCTGCCAAAGCAAGAGCATTGGAGCAGGATAGGCACGGAGCATCTCTTTGCAGGGACATTGAAAAATCTCCTGATCTTTACACTGGTGGGTTCAGAGCTTGAGGGGAAAGCACTCAGGGTGGGAGAAGAAGTGGAGAGAATTCTGGAAAGCAGGGCATCTTTGTCATTTACTGGTTTGCATTGTACATCTTGCTTACTATCCCATAGAGAGTCTGAGAGAATTTGACTTTTAAATACCTGTCCATGCTATACGGCCTTCTTATGATCCGGCCCTGAGAATGATACCAGTGTGCACAAAATTGACTAGTGAAGGGCTTATTGGCTCCTGAGAGATTTCTCTGTCTTAGGCTTTACACTCTGGGGATTCCTAAGAAAGTTTAGACTTATGCACTATTTGAGACAATAAAACAAGTGGAAACCAACCCCTATTCTCTTGTAGCATTCACTGAGTGTAATGTCCTCATTACACAGTCTGCTCTGGTGGGAGAGAAGGGAAGCTCATTATGGTGGAAGGCAGGCCCATGGCATTTTGGGGGGTCCTTAGCAATGGGCGGTTTCTCACACCATCTGTGTTGTCACAAATCCTGTAGGCTGGTGAATGAATTAAGTTCGGTGCCTGGGCCATTAGGTGTTTTCTCAGTGCTCAGCTTGCTGCTACCTTTGGTGGAAGGGAGCCCATCTAGGGCTCAAATGGAAGGGATGGAAGTGAGTCTCAGAAGTCCAGCATCCACTTAGTCTTCTGTGAGTTAACACGAAGAAGGTATCTGTCTGATACAGGTGGTCTGAATGGAAAAAACATGATGGTTTGTGATTGCAACAGACTTACAGACAGTCTATTCAAAGATTCAATGAAAAAATAATTATTGAGTGTCTTCAAAGTGTAAATGCTTTCATTTACTCAGCACTTAGTAAGCATCTACTATGTCCACAGCAATATGAGAGGGAGAGGTGATGAGAAATAAATAAGAAGCCTCTGACACTAAAATATTTACAATTCAGTGGACATATATACACACAACATAGAGAAGTAAAAACAGAGAGGGATACTAATTAATATGGAGGTAACCAGTTTCAAGGTTTCAAAAGGAATTATAGTTTTTGTGGTATACAGGGACTGCTTTTATTGTAAAATAGCATTTTCCTTAAAAACAAATACAATACTTGTTTAATAGTGAAAATGTGGGAAAAAAGAAAAATTCCTCCCAATTCCACCACCCAGAAATAATCATCATTAATGATGATACTTAGATGTCTCATATAAATCTCAAACATTACAAGCTTATAACTGAACCCATAATTACACACACACACACACACAAACATGACCCCTGGACCAAACTTGCACTGCTCTTCTGTCATAGCACCCACCTCTTCAATGCTCCCACCATCCACATGGTTGTTTAAGGCAGAAACTGGGAGTCATGTTGGATGATTTCTTCTCCTCCTCCCCCAATAACTAATTATTCCCAAGTCCTTTCCGCCTGCCAATGCAGGGCACACGGTTTCGTGCCCCAGTCCAGGAAGATCCCACATGCCGTGGAGCGGCTGGGCCCGTGAGCCATGGCCGCTGAGCCTGCGCGTCCAGAGCCTGTGCTCCGCAATGGGAGAGGCCACAACAGTGAGAGGCCCACGTACCACAAAAAAAAAAAAAAAGTCCCAGAAATAATTTTCCAAAGGCAATGAATAGCACACAATAGAAAATACCAAGACAGACTGAAAAAAGCATCATGTGGGAGAATCAGCATAAAAAACAGTGAGCAAAAACAGACCCATGAAAAATTTAGACTGAATTAAGAGAAATATCTTATAATTTACTATGTTCATTTATTCAGGAAAAGGGATAAACTTTAAAATATCCTCACTGAACAAAAAACTATAAACAAGTAGAACTTCTAGAAATGAAAAGTACAATAATAGAGACTCGATTGGTTTAATGGCAGATGTGCTAATAAAAAAGAATTTGTGAGCTAGAAGATAACTCAGACAGATATTACCAAGAGAGAAGCACCCAGAGAACAAGAAATGAAAATATAAAAGAGATTAAGAGATTGAATGAGATCTGAGATTTGTTTAATTCAAGTTCTAGATGGAGAGGAGGGACAAAATTAGGCAAAAATAATGTTTGAAGAGATAATGGCTGAGAACTTTCCAGAACTGTTTAGAGACAGGTTCAAGAGTTCCTATGAATCCAAACAATGTAAACAAAGAGAAATCTACTCTTAGATACATCATACTGAATTTTAGAACACCAAAGATGGTGAGAAGATCTTAAAAGCAGTCAGAGGAAAATTAACTTCAAAAGGAGGCTATAGTGACAACTGAACTCTCAAAAACATTGCATTTATAATAAAGTTTTAATCCTTTAATATAGCTGGAAGACTCCATGTGATCTGTGGCACCCTCCTTTCCTATCTCCTCTTGTGCTGTTCTCTCCCTCTCTCCCTTGCTCTGATTCACTGGTCTTCTCTCATTTCCATAGACACATCATAGTTTTTCCTCATCTTTGCACATTCTGCGCCATCTGCCTGGAATGTTTACCCATCTCTTTCCACCTGATTGGATCCTTATCATCATTCAGATCTCAGACTGTCACTTCCTCAATGAAGCTTTCCCTGAACACCCAATCTAGAGTAATTCTTATTACTAGAGTAATTCTTATTACTCTTTCTCATATAAATGTACTTTTTTTCTTCACTTTGCATGCCCCCCACTAGACTATGCTCCATGCATGCCAGAACAACTACAATTTTTGTTCATCCCTCTATACCTAACGTCCTGAAGAATTTCTCATTTTCAGTAAGAATTCAGTAAATAATTGTGAAAAGAATATTTTTGTATTAATTCTTCTGATATTTTCCTTCCTAAGTACCTTTGCTTGTAGGTTATATATCATGTTTGCTTTTTAATTTTTACAAATATGACAAGATTCTATTTTCTAGTCTACTTTAAAAATGTATCAGTGTAACATTACCATTTTCCATGCTGATAAACATTCTTCTATAGCTTGATTTCTGATGGTTGCATAATAATCCATCATAGAGTTATCATCATTTACTTAACTAATAACTATTGTTGGGTGTTTACATTGTTCATCTAAATCATCATGAGAATAAATTATCTTTTAATATTTATGCGGCAATGGCACTTGGGTTAAAATGCAAAGGAGGCAAAAAAAAAGTATGTGCTGAAAAGTATCTCTCATATCTCTGTATCCCAGTCACCCAATTCCCTACCCAGAGATAATCACTGTTACCTATAAAAATGGCAATTTTTTCAAATTTTCCTTTCCCTTCCCCAAAATTGTACCTTAATAAGCCCAATTTACTGCATCTTGGGCTTTTTTACTTAACAGTGTACATAGGGTATTGTTTTATATCAGTACATAAAGATTTATCATATTCTTCTTAACTATTGTATAATATTCTACTGTATGTTATATATATATTATATCATAATGCATTTAATCAGTGTCCTATTATTTGCACTAGAATAAATTCCAAGATGGGGAATCGCATATTTAAGTTAATTTTTATTGATCTTGTTAAATAGCTCTCTTTAGAAATTATTCTAACACGTGTGCCTACTAGCAACATATAAGAGAATATGTTTCCTTATACTCTCAACATCAATGTCTTATCAAACTTTCATATGTTTACATAGGTTACACGAAAAATTGTATCTTATTTATTTTGCATTTCTCTTATTAAGAATGAGGTTGATAACATTTTCATTCATCTAAGATACATTTGTATTTCCTTTCCTATAAACTTTTTGTTTACTTCTAATGGGTTGTTGTTTTTTCTTTATTGATTTGTAGACACTCTTTATATACTGGCCCTCAATGTCTTATCCACAACACTCTGAAAACAAGAAGAGTTTTTTATAAATTCAATGCAAAAGTTTATTTGGTGGTAAAACTTGACCTGGACTAATGTGAGGTTTTATCTATCTCACTTAGTATGAATAGTCATCTGTTTGCTGCAGAAATAATAATGTATTCGATTCTAGAATGCTGATGCATACTCTACTGGTGGTGTTTAATGGTATTCAATATATTCACAGTATTAGCCTTCCAAAAAAATGTAAAATCCAATGGTTTCAGATAAGAAGCTGTGGAAAATATTGACAAAACAAAAATTTTAATGCTTCCCTTTCCCCAAAATATTCAGAGCCAGAAAATCTAGGAAAGGGGCAAAGTAAAAGCTTTTTTGCATTTAGTGTCTCATCCAGATTTTGTACCACTAGATCATAAGCTGCCCGTGTTATGGCCAGGCTTCTATGTAGGCAGCATTTCAAAACACACCATGGATTCCAAGTAGCTCACTGAAACTTCTTTATTTGCAAATCAAAGTAGGCATATGAATCTGCTTACAGAAATATTAGTCACAGTTGTCACAAATGTGGGTTGTATTTCAGAATATTTTTCTTATCTTCTAGGATGTAATAAATCCTATATTTATGGAAACAAATTTTGAGACAACTTAGTAGAAAGGCATTAGTCACTCTGAGGTTGTAAATGATTGCTCTCATGTTTTCTCGCAGTACTTTTATGGATTCCTTTTTTGTATTTTGTCTTTGACCACCTGGAATTTATTTTGGCATAAGAGGTGAGGTAGGATTCTACCTTAATATTTTATCAGATGGCTACCCAGTTGTCCCAACCAGACTCATTTATAATCCATCTTTACTCCATTAATTTGAAATGTCATCTTCATAATACACTAAATTCTTATGTGCATTTGAGTCTATTTCTGGGTTTTTCTGTCTGCTCCTTTAATAAGTCTATTCAATACAAAGGGTGGACTATTGCTTTATATTGTTACGTTGCTCTCAGAAAGGTTCTATTGTTTTATTCTCCCATCCACAGCATGTGAGTGTCTTGCCCCTCCACATCCTTGACAACACTCATGTCATCATATTTTAAATCCTTTTCATTTTGGAAGATAAAGAGTATAATTTAATTGTTTTTATTTGTATTTTTATTACTCTCAAGGCTGAAGTGGGTTTTCTTTTTTATTTATTGAACACATGTTTTTTCTTTTGTAAATTAGCTGTTTGTGACTTTTGCCCACATTTCTAAGGAGATGTCTAACTTTTTCTTGATGCTAAAGGCATCTTTTAAAAATATTTGTGAGAGGTACAGCTGATATCAAGAACTGAGGTAAGAAGAGCAGTCTGGATAGAGGAGATCATTCTAAAGTATATTTTCAACAGTATGTCTAAAGGCAGAGGGTTTTCGTTGGGGAGGGAGAGGAGATAGATAATAACAGTACCTGCTATAGGCTGAATGTCTGTGTCTCCCTAAAATCCTTATGTTGAAACCTAACCTCAATGTGATCCTATTTGGAGTAGGGCCTTTGGGAGTAAATTAAGTCATGAATGTGGAACCCTCATGAATGGAATTAGTGCCCTTAAAAGAAGACACATGAGAGAGCTTGCTTCCTCCCTCTCTGGTCCTTTGCTGTGATGACACAGCAAGAAGACAGCCATCTGCAAACCAGGAAGAGGGTCCTCACCAGAACCTCACCATGCTGGCACCCTGATTTCGAACTTACTGGCCTCCAGAATTGTAAGAAATAAATTATTGTTTTAAGCCACCTAGTCTATGGTATTCCATTATAATAGCCTGAAATGACTAAGTACCAAACATTTGCTAACCACTAATGTACCAGTACTTTTCAAGTTTCTCTTCATTGTATCATCAGAATAATCATACCAGGTAGGTATTATCATTACCTCCATTTCTCAGATTAAGTAACTATGGCTTGGTGATTGAATAATAAACTCAAAGTCACTTAAGCTAGAACATTACAGAATCACAACTAAAATCCAGCTCTCTGACACCGAAGTGGATTCTGTTAATGTCTGTCTATACTGAATTCCAACAGCTCCAGGCTAGTAGAAAAGTCAGATCTACTTAAACATAAGTAGACAACATTGACCTTCACCTGACTGCTTTCTGTGTCTCTCACAAGATGGACAGGTGTCTTAGGCACTGGGCCTTCCTGTCCCATCTGTACCCTCTGTCCTGCTGCTCCAGGTAATCAGAGCTCTTGACCACAGCACACATGGGGCCTGAGCCGCACATGTCCCTGAACCCATTTTTGTCTTATCAAAATGTCCCTGGCCTCTGAACTAAAAGCCATAGTTTCTGCTAATTTATTCGACTAAATTGGGCAGAGTTTTAATGAATGCTAATGAATTAATATATTATTCACAGAGAAGGTAGGAAGGGGAGAGATAAAGAGAAAAGGAGAAGAAGAAACTGAGCAAAGTGTACCAAATGAGAAATGTGAACTTGGCTTACTACATAGTTTGGGGTCTCTTTCCCTGGGAATTCTTCTGAGGAAAAAGGAAGCACTGACCAAGGAGGAAGACCATGGAAAGACCAGGTGGGCCTCAGCTGCTGGGCACACTGTGTGTCCCTAGCCTGGCTCCCTGGCAGGCCTTGGTCTCCAAGGCTTGTGGCCCATCTCGTCACGGCAGCTCTTCCACTGCAACAGTCCAGCTGCTGGTAGAGTGCGGGCTGAAGGCAGTGTGAGGGAGGCTGGCCTGGAGAGCTGGGGACAATGCTCCCATAGGTGTATCAGAGACCATTCAGTTCAGACCTAGGAAAGAATTCTCCAGCCCCTCAAACTTTCCCCTAATTGATCCAGAGGGTAAGAAAAGATAGGGATAACCGTGCATTCATATCCAACTCCCCAAATCTTTTAAACTTGAAAGCAAGTCCCATTTGCAAAAGATCTACCTTATTTGCCTCCCTGAGGACTGTCGCTGCAGCTTTGACATGAAAGATGGAGGCAAGGAGGCCAGACACAGGATGTGAAAGCACCTTTGTATTTCCCACCTCGGATGATACAAAGACCTCTGCTTTTGGAGGAGGACAAGGGGTGGGCAAGTTGGAGGCAATCTATATAATCTGCAATTAACAAGGATCATGAAATATTTTCAGAATTATTTGCTTGAGGCTCCAGGTTTTCTCTCTAGACATTTTTCCTTTGGTGATGAGAGATGCTTGCATGGGATACATGAGCTGGAGGCCCGAATCCATCACGGTGTTCCCCAGTCTGGGAGTGAGCAGCTGAATGAGATGAACGCTCAGGTGCTCCCCAGCCAGATGCTGCTGTGATTGTGTCTGGCTTTACCTGAAGTGATGAACTGCTTTCAGAATAGGGAATGAGAAAGGATTAATTATACTTGATTGAATAAAAACATTATTAAGAATAACCCCTCACATTTTTCTTATTACTGTGCTTTTTTACTCCCTTGAGGCACTGTGATATTTCAAGGCTATCATGAGTTTAAAATAACCTCACCGTTAGCCCTCTGAAATCGATAAGATGTGCATTACCCTTCCCTTTTCATGGAAGAGGAAACTGAGGCCTGGGGAGGTCCAGGGTCTACCCAGCATCCCGATGGGACCCCAGGTTCCTCTCTGCCAGCTGGAGCTGTTTCCACTGGATATGCTGCCTCCCCCTGCAAAATGTGCTCTGCTGATTAGAGTGGTTTCTTTCTCCCAAGCCCCATTGCATTGGACAGAGGCATTAAAAGCCTCCCGGGTAGAGAAATCCTGGGGCCCACAGATAGCTTTCCATTAATAAAGCAAAAATACAAATCAAGCAGTCCTCTTGGTGATGCTAGAACAGGACTGGCCCCCTCCTCCCCCACCCCCCAGGAATTCACAAACACATTTTTGAATAACAAAAGAAAATTGAGTACCTGATGCAGTTAGCAGTGGCCCCGTGGGGGCTGGGGAGACCAGAAAAGAATCTATTATTTTGCACCTGTCCTGCCCAATAGCTCGTTGTGCAGCAATATTTACTTAAAAAGCGGAGGAGGAAATCATTATTTGTTCTTAGTTCTGCGATTCCCATGACTACACTCTTTGGAGGAAGTGCTTTATTTTATTTCTTTTTCTCCCCTTCTCCCATGCCTGAGATGCAAGAGGTAAAAGTGACAGTGCCTGGCGCGTACGATATGGAGAATCGACACAGAGGCCAGGACGGGAGCTTAGCATTTGCCTGCCCTGCTTCCTTTCATGTCTGGACAGCAATGAAGAGGAATGAGCTCAAAGGGAGGTCTCTCTCTTCCTCTCTCTCTCTCTCTCTTCTATTCTTTCATTCTGTCTCCCCATTTACAAAAGCTTCACATACATTATAAATGCATCCTATACACGTATGCATATATTAAGTACATATATACTTTGTGTAGTACACATATTATATACACGTGTGCCTAATACATATATTATCTAAACATTTTAAATATATTTACCTAAATATTTATAATACATTATATATATGCGTGTATTAAATACACACACACACTCACATATAAACACATTGCACATCCCTCCTCCCCAACAGAAATGCTAGCAGAACTCTGAAAAAATTAAAAAAATATACCACCTGGAGCAGAAAAAAAAGGAAAAGCAAAGCCCCCGTTTTAAATGTTCTAAGTATTTTCTAGTTACTAATGACTCCCCCTCTTAATGGCTGTGTTTCTCCAGCTGGAAATTGGCAGCAATCAACTTTACAAGTGTTGGGGAAAGAAGTACTTGGGCAGGTGAAAGAAAATGGTTTCCTCCTAAATGCCGGCACCCACCACAGACCATGTGGCACTCCCCTGCTTGTCAGAGAGCAGCACATTTTGAAGGAGCTTGTTTTCTTGGAAAATATATTCATTGGGCCGGGAAGACGAAAATATGACTGGGCTGGTAAAAATGCTATTGTTAGAGTAATAAAGTGTTAAGGGCAGCGCTTTACAAGTGGAAAGCATTTTCTAAAGCTTTGAGAGCAGGGTGGGCAGAGGGATAAATGGCACCAGGGAGAGAGCGAGGCCCAGCAGGACTGGCTGACCTGTCTTGAGCAGTTTCTATGCCCTCTGCATTCCCGGGCAATATTAGTGCAGAAAGGGGCTGGGGCCATTACCTTGTCCCACCCCCCGACCTCTTCCGCCCAGAAAGGAGAGAAAGCAGCTTGTCCACGTTACCAAGTAGACTGAGGTGGAGCTGGACCTGGCAATCCCAAGACTTCCAAATGCATATGCAGTTAGTGTTCCAGGAACTGCACGAAGTCCAATGTTTTCACACCACACAAGCAGTTTTCCATCTTTCCGTGTTCTGGGGGCATTCAGAGGAGGGGAGGAAAGCCAGGAGCCAGCTCTTTGGTTCCAGCCCAAAACAACTTCCATCAGAGCAGCCCTACCTGTATCTGTTTTCACGATTAGTCTTCCATGAGATGAAATTGTAAGAAGGGGTTCCATGACTGAAGAGTATGAAAATCAATGTTTCTTATGGCTCCGCCCCTGGGCTGTTCTTTTAGGCCACCGTATCCTTTCTAGGGCTTCACCCTATATGCTGCTCTTGGTCCTAAACTTGAACCCCTCTCATTGACTCAGTTTTTGCACCAGATTGCTAACTTATTTGGATTTGGACCTTTCTGCTAGTTTTTTTTTTCCTGACGTAAGCCTCCATCTTCCTTTTTCCCTTTGGGCATCACATTCAACACTGTTCCCCCAAGGTGATGTCAATCCCTCTAAACGATTATTCCAATCTCTTCCCCACTCACCATGTAAATCATAGGATGCCTTGTGTGACTATCTCCGCACCTGACTCACATGGGCACCTCTATAATCTTTCTGCTACTGAATTCCAAATCTATTTCTGTAGCCAAGATTGCCAGTGTTCCAACTATACATGTTCCAACACGTCCTGGATGTCTTCATGTGACTCTTCCATGTCATAACCTTTCTGCACAAACCCATTCCAACATCTGTGTTTATAATCTCACTCAGCAGGACCAGTACATAAACCAGCATCTAAACCAGAAGGGAGGGTCAGAGAGGCAAACTTCTCCCAAGCAAGTCAATTGCTGAATCTTGCCAATATTACTTTTATCTCCTCCCCAACTGCACCACACCCACCCTGTTGTGGGCCCTAGTCATCTCACGGCTGACCCACCATAGCAACCTCCTTAACTACTGTTCTTGGCTCTCCTCTGTTTCCCCACATTTGTTCTCTGCACAATCACAAGAATGACCTACTGGGAAAGCAGATTGGGACCAAGCCAAGCCCCTTACCTGGACTGCTGGGCTAAAGCTATCTGTGATCTCTCCCCTGCCTACCTCTCCAGCCTCATCTCTCATCCTCCAGCCTCGCACCTTTCACACCAGCAAACCTAACCGCATGCAGTTTCATGCATCTTGGTTTTTTTTTCCTAAAAGTCTTTGCATTCACTGCTCACTCTGTTTGTCTTGCCCTCCCTCCCACCTACTCTTTTCCTAGCCAATCTGAACTATTCTTTTAAGTCTCATTTGGGTGTCTCCTCTGCTCATGAGCCTTCCCTATGTCCCCTACCCCCACCCAGCATGGTCAGGTCACCCAAGATGGGTGCACATCCCTCCTCCCCAACAGAAATGTTCTCTGTACATGCCCTGCTCAACCAGTGCCTGCTTCACCTACACCTACTCACACGACTGACCTTCCTACATACTTGCCCCGGTCCCAGCTAGTGACTGTTCTAATCTTTAGATCGGGACCTCTCCACCGTCATAGCTCATCAAACGGGCAGTGAGGGGCGTGCCCCTCTGCTAGTTTCCCTGGTAACCAATGATACAACCTGATATCAATTCCTGCTATAACTGACAAACATCCCCCTCCCCCAGGAGCGAATACTGCTTTCACATCCTACCTGCCGCCAGCCACACACGGTGGGTTTTCCATCCAGGACCTTGATTCAGACACATAAGATCCCCCATCCACTAAACCACTGATGTCCCTGTTGCTGACTCCCGGCTCTTTCTTTGTTATCAAGGATAAGCAAGTACAGGGCTTGCGGGCCTGCAGAATGCAGCCCGACACCCCCTCACCACCACCGTGCACAAGTCGGTACCCTTCCTTATGGCTCTCTTGGTACCTTGTGCTTGCCTGTCTCCATCTGTTCATTCCACCAATATTTATTGATTGCCTGCTCTGTACCAGACATAGTGCTGGGAACATAGTAGTGATGACAACAAAGAAAAACTATGTCTCTTGGATATTAAATTCTACTAGATGAGAAAGAAGGAAACAAGGTGCATTAAGCAACATGTTTAATATGTTAGAGAGTGGTGAGTACAAGTACGAAGAAAAATAAGAGAGAGACGGGGAAAAAAGAGTGCAGTGAGTGGAGTTGCAATTTAGATAATGTGACCGAGGAAAGCCTTATGAAGGAGGTGACTTTTGAGAAAGATCTGAGGCCTGTGGGGGAGAAGCCATGCAGATATTTGAACTAAGAGCATCTTAGGCAGCGGCAATAGCCAAGTGCTAAGGCCTTGAGGTAGGAGTGTGCCTGGCATATTTAAAAAATGCCAGTCTGATCAGGGAGAGTAAACAAGTGGGAAATGACATCAGAGAGGTAATGGGACAGGGAGGGCAGGTCAAGCCCAGTTCTGTGGGCCATTGTGTGTTATTATGAAAACAATGGCTTTTACTTTCAGGAAGATAGGAGCCATTGAGAATTTAAGCACAGTAACATCTGCTTTACCTTTTAGCCAGTCCTCTCTGGCTGTTGTGTTGAAAATAGACCACAGGGAAGCAAGCGCAGAGAAGGGAGACAAATCAGGAGGCTGTAGCAATAATCTAGGCGAGAGGTAACATTGGCTTGGCTCAGGGATTTGGCAGGGAAAGTGGTGAAAGTGGTCACAAAGGTATATTTTGATCTAGACATGAGAGGATTTATTGAGTTCATAAAGTAATTGATTACTGAATTAATCATCAATTATCTAAAAGGTAAAGCATTGTGCCTGGGGAGGGGAGAGACAGAAGGCTAAGCCAAACACAGTCCATAGGTCCTTGTCTTCTAAAACCCCACAGTTTAAGTGAGCAGATATGGCAAGTGCACGTAAATGTCAAATAACCATAAAAAAATAGTAGGGTAAGATTGGAGCAATAGCCTCCTCTCTATCAGGACTGACTAGCTACTGTAACAACTAACTCCCATCTCTCAAGGTTCACTTACTCAGGTGTATTTCTCCCTCATGTCACTGTCGGTGTGGGTGGGCAGGTGATGGGAAGGTTTGGGTTCTCTTCATCATGGTCCATCAGCATCCTGACATCAAGTGGACCTACCATCTTCAAATGTCCCTGACTCCTTTTCTGCATCCTCGTCTTAATTTACCACTGATTTTAAAGGTTTAAAAATCCTTATTTATTTTTCTCCAGTTCCTTAACTACTCATCAATTCCAGTGGAATATGAGTGGATGAGAGTCCATGAGGTCTGGACCAAAGCTGTTAAGAATGCTTACGACTTTCCCTAATTCTCTTTCCTCACCTCCTGACCGGAAGCCTAAAATGCAAGGGAGGCTGAGAAATGTAGCCGATCAGTGACAGTTCAGAGTGTTGGTAAGCACCCACAGTTTCTATCACAGCCTCCCAACGGGCCCCTGGAGTTCTCCTTACATTACACCTAGCCCATCCTCCATCCAGTAGCCAAGGTCATCTTCCTAAATCACAGTGTGGATTCCCCTGGATAAACATCTCCTCTGCTCCTTTTTTCTTTCGTGTTTCATGGGAGGATACATGAAGCCTCCTTTCCAAGCTCACTTTTAGTATTCCTTATCATGCCCTCTACTCTATACCATCTTATGCTTCTATGGACACACCATACTCTTTCTCCTCTATGCTTTTCTGGAGGTTTTTCCTATTGTCTGAAAGCACTTCTTCCTTCCTCCACCAGATGAGCCCCATTTATTCATCAAGGCCCCGTGAAGAGTTCATGACCCCTTAGGCCAACTGGTTTACTTCCTTCCCTGTGGTCTCTTCATAGTTATATATGCTTTGCCTACCTCTGTGCCATCTAATACAGTAGCCACTGGCCACACACGGCTCTTATGTACTAGACATGTATCTAGTGCCACAAGTTGAAATGATATTTTAGATTTATTGAGGTAAATAAAATTTGTTATTAAAATTAATTTTACCAGCTTCTTTTTACCTTTTTAAAATGTGGCTACTAGAGAATTTTAAATTACCTTTGTAGCTCACGTTATATTTCCAGACAGCACTGACTTTAGCATTTTTCATACTGTAATGTCACTATTTGAATGCATGTCTGTCCCCAGCACTAAAATATGTGCTCCTCCACTGTGGGGAAAATTCTCACTCATCTTTGTGTCCTGAGGCCCTTGAATGAAACCTTGTCCATAATAGAATCTGCCCCTGCCCCACAAATTGTGCTGAATAAATGAGTGAGCTCTATAAGAAATACACAAATAGGGCAGTAGATAGGGAAGATTTTGACTGATGGAAAAGAGGAAGGTAAAAGGAAATAGTTTCCCAGGAAAAGCCAGTGTGAATAATGCAGAGATTTCTGAAGGCATGGGAAGGAGGTAGAGAACGTGAAGGAAATGATTTGTCTAGAATGTAGGGCCGTGGAAAATAAGGATGCAGAGATCTGTGATGGGCACATTGAGAAGGGCCTTCCCATGCCAGAATGAAGGGTCTGGACTTCCTTCTAAAAGCCACGGGAGTCACTGAGGATTTGTGAACAGGGGGTAGCTGCCATCGTCATATATGATACAATGGTCACAAGTAGCTATAGCTTGGGGTGTCACACGCTGTCATGCTATTGGTCGGTATGAATTATTTGCATTTATGCACTTGGTTTATTTTTTTCATCTGACTGCTTAGGGCTTAAAGCCCCAATTTCAGAATCCCCAGGGCAGACCTCTGCTTGAATTTCCATTCTCCATCTCAAATCCTCTAGAC
The DNA here is from genome assembly GCF_003676395.1 of Aethalodelphis obliquidens. Classification (NCBI taxonomy): domain Eukaryota; kingdom Metazoa; phylum Chordata; class Mammalia; order Artiodactyla; family Delphinidae; genus Aethalodelphis; species Aethalodelphis obliquidens. Next base: position 9,334,204 of record NW_020837990.1, read on the forward strand.
CCAAACATTTATCAGGGAAGGGAGAAAACCCAGTTCCCATGAGGATCTTCCCAGAAGTTTACTTTGTGTTCCCTGAGAGGTGACCGGGGGAGCCCTAGGGAATCAGGCTGGAGGATTCCAGAGTGTTTTCAGGCTGTGGACTCAGAGCTTTTGTTGTTTTGAACACAAATGCTTGGAAACAAGTGAGGGGGTGGCCACAGCGCCCAGCTCCAGGCTTTGATCTAGGGTTGCTGGGCCCTTTGATGAGTGTGTACTAGAGTCAGTCTTGGGGATAATTAAGGCTTTTTTTTCCCCATAACGAGGACCAATTGGCTCCTTAATTATGTCTTTCCCCATCTTATATTTAAAAAAATAAAAAGTGAACCACCTAGCTTCGTTGATCAAAACTTGTATAATATGTGGTGAGAATAAGGAAAGGACCAGATATAAATCTGAGGCCTCAATCTTTATTAGCAGATGAAAGCAGAAGCCTGGGTAGGGAGACTGAATCCAGAGATAGGGTCAGAACAGCAGCTTGACAGCAGACTGCGACAGCTAATAAGCAAGTCTCCTTGGGGACACATGAAGCCTTGGATCAGAACATCAAATCCCAAGACGTAAGCATAGGAAGAGATTGGAGATATTTTGCTCCCCAGCTGTCATTCTGGAGATGGGAAGTCTCAGGTCCAGAGAGGAACAGTGACTTGTCTAGGATCACACTTTCCATTGTACCAGGCAATGAGCTTCCTGAATCTAGCCAACATTGTGATGTAATATGGTTCTTTTTTGCACATTTATTTATGCTTTATAACAGCTCTTTTCTAGCCATTCTCTCGCTTGATCCCTCATGACAATCTTGTGAGCTAAGTCAAGCAATATTAAGTGTTGCCTTTTTTCAAGAATCTGAATTTCAGAGTGGCTCAGCGTTTGCCTTAAGCCACACAGTAAATGCTGGATCTGGGCAACTAAACAAGTCCATGTTCTTTCCATTTTTCTGTGCAGCCCTTCTGTACTCTCATCACTGATTTATTCATTCATCAAACACTCGTTGAGAGCCCAGAGCCAGGCCTTGTGCTAGGCAAGGGTTTTTATTGGCATCTCCCAGCCTCTTTCTTCCAAGCCCTATCTGCCTTTGTGGAGTAATTTGGTTTTTAGCTATAGGAAGAACTCGATCTGGTTTGAGTTGTAGGAAAATCTGTTCCATAAAGTGTGTAAGATGGCTTTGTGAAGATAGAGTTGGGAGGCAGAGAGACTAGAAACTAGCAGACCAGCAGATGGGTGAGGAAGTCTGGAACACAGCAGGGTGATGAGAATCCACCATGGAAGGGTGGCTCTGAGAGAGATTTCAAAGTAGAATGTAGAAACTGAGGAAAATAGAGCAATGAAAAGTCTGAGATGGTATTGTTTTGTTACTTGGTGGGTCCAAAAATCATTCATCAGGTCTGGGCAGTAAAATAAGAACCCTGGTGTCTGAAGGTCATTTGGATAGAAATGTCTTGAAATTAATTACAGTCACCTATGAGTCTGGAATTATGAAAGAAGGGAGGCCTGGAGTCTCGAGTGTTGTTGAAAGTGGCCCACAGCAGTGGATGTGACCATTGCAGGAAAGTGTGAAAAACAAGAAGAGGGCTTGGGATGGGTTCTGATCTGGGTTCTGCTTCCAACGGATTCATCTGAGCTGAGTCATTAACCTTAGTTCTCATCTGGAAAAGCTGGAGCGGATAACCCACTCGTTGCTTCCAACGTGGACAGCCATTATGGCTGTGATGGGCTTTACACAAGGATGCAACAATATTGCAGGAATACAGAGTCTGGCCCTGCCTCTTAGCCAGCTGGACCTCCTGGCCCTGCTTGTCCCATAAAGCCACAAGGCCAAGTGCCTCCCCAGCCTCTACTTCTCTGCTTCGTTCTGTCCTACCCCTCGGGTTTTATTACTCAGTAACTGACGTTTGCCTGGAAACACTTTCTTTATGACATTAATAAAAAACGAGAAGGGAGGAGAGGAAGAAACACAGGTTAAGAGTGCAGGATCATATCTAGTAAAACACTTTTCAAAGTGCCAAAAGGTCTTTGGGGAAATAGGAAAAATAAATGAGTCAAAGTGTGAAGTGAGTGAGAGGCAGAAGACTTCGGCTGCAGGAAATAAGTCCTCAACTGCAACAATGTGAACGAAAAACAAAAAACAAAATAAAACCCAATGAAATGGAAACTAATAATAATCTTTGCCATATTCCTCATCATGGTCGCCCTCACCACAAATGCCCGTGTTGACATATTATTTTGAGACTGGATTGATCTGAAAAAGGACCAAGTCATTAGAGAATAAAATATAAAGTTGAGTGTGGTGGCAGATGGATCCAGGAAGGTCAGACCGATGGCGCTGGTCCTACCCCTCCCTGAGACCCAGCACACGGTGGCCCTGAGTCCCACGGGGCTGGGGAACGTCTCCAGGGGTGGGGCAATACCTTGGATCAGGCTTTGTTTCAGAACCCAGGGTCTCCAGGGTTTCCAAACTTCCCTTAGAAGTATCTGCTCATTGAAAAGGAGGAGGTAGCCACCAAGACTGCAAATCTGTGACTTGCAGGTGAAATGGGGGAAGATGGGGTGAAGGAGGCTGCACACTTTGTAAATCTTTGAGAGGTAAGGTACAGCCTGCCAGAGGCCTTCCAAAATTCATCTCATTTCGGTGGTGGCTCCTAGGCTGAACCTTCAGGAAAAGCTTTCATAAGAAGAAAACAAGGCTGCTCACTTATTCTTTACTGCCCCATTTCTGAAAGTTCCCAATTTCAGGAGGTTTTCCAGTGTTTCCAACTGCTCTGCTGCCTTAGTGTCCAGGACACTGGCCAACCTAAAGTGTATTTCTTCCAGTTACTTTGCTTTGCCAACGCCCACTTCCATGGTTTTGTCCATGTTGATTCTTCTACCTAGTGCCCCTCCCCACTTTCCATCCTAATTCCCCCTTTTGAAATCCTACCCATCTCCACAAACCACAACTTGATTCCTCCAAACGGAAGTGATTTCTCTTCCTTTGCTCTACTTTTTGGGTGCATATCACATTTGTGCATATTTTATGAAGATCTCTACACATCCAGTACTTATCTTTCCGACTAGAGTACAAACTCCCTCAGAGATGGGACCTTGTGTTATCTATCTGAATAATGCTTAGGATAGAGAGCCTAGGAAATTTTCCAGCTGCAGGGGCAGAGACTGAAAATGAAGGAAGTTAGATGCTCTCCCAACATGTAGTATCAAAGCCCAGCAAACTGAACCGAGTGGCCTAAACCAAATCATCCTTCAAGGCCCAAGTCAAATGTCACCTTGTCCTTAAACTCTTACTAGATATTTCCATTTGGAAGTGAACTTTCTCTTCTTGGATTTCCTATAAAGGTCATTAAGGCTGTTCACCAAATATTTCTAGTTCCCCTCCTGGAAATATGGTAAGACTGTATTTCCCTGACCCCTTTGAAGTTCAGTATGGTTGTTGTGACTTGCTTTGGCCACCAAATAAGGGCAGAAATTATTTGTGTCAATTCTTTTCTTTTTTGGTAACCATAAATTTGTTTTCTATGTCTGCAAGTCAATTTCTGTTTTGTAAATAAGTTCATTTGTATCATTATTTTAGATTCCGCATATAAATGATATCATATGATATGTGTCTTTCTCTGTCTGACTTACTTCACTTAATATGATAATCTCTAGGCCCATCCATGTTGCTGCAATGGCATTCTTTTTTATGGCTGAGTAATATTCCACTGTGTGTATGTATGTGTGTGTGTGTTTATATATATATACACACACACACCAAATCTTCTTTATTCACTACTCTGTCGATAGACATTTAGGTTGCTTCCATGTCTTGGCTATTGTAATATTTGTGTCACTTCAGAGTGGAAACTTTCAGAGCCAGTGAAAGGTTTATGATGTCCTCTTTCTCGTGTCAGCTATGGTAGAGGCACAGAGATGGGGCTTCCCTTTGGCTGGAGTTCTTAAGTGAGGACATCACAGAGCAGAATATCTCTGCTGACCCATGATAGAAATATAGTGGGAGCAAAAATAATCCTTTCATTTTTATAAACTACTGAGAGTTGAGGGTGCTTATTATTGCAGCATGACATAACCTATCTTGTCTGATACACACCGTAATCCTCTCCAATAGCACATTATTTGTGGAAATGTCATCTCCTTAGTAAGTTGAGCATTGATTTATCTGTTGATGCATTTACTCATTTTTCGACTCAACCCACACTTACTTATAGAGCGCCCCATGTGTTAGGCACTGGGCTAGTTGCCTGAGATAGTACAATAAGCAAAGCATGGTATCTGCCCTCAACAGGATTTTGGTCTAGGCAGGCGGGTAGAGAAGGAATCAGACAGTGTCAGGGAAGTCTGATGCATATCATGGGGGAAATTCAAAATGCCATGAGAGCACAGAGGTAGAGCACCTAAACTCTTAGAAGTTTGGGAGGTTCAGGAAAGGATTGCTGGAGAAATTACAGTGTAGGCTGGGACCTGAGAAACAAGTAGGAGTTATTCAGGTGAAGGGGTGAAGGGAAGAGGAAAGAAGAGTAATCCAGGCAAAGGGGACGACACGTGTGAGGCAAGATGGAAAGGAAGGAACAGAGGAGGTTCAGAGAACTGGAGTGTGGAGTCTTCAGTGGATGGGATGGAGGCTGAGAGATGAGGCCAGCCAGGTAAGCTGGGGACAGATCTAGAAGAGCCCTGGACACCAAGTTAATGATTTGAATTTGGACTTTACCATAAAGGCAATAGGGAGACTTTGAAGGGGTTAAAAGTAAGTAAGTGACACAAATGAACTTATTTACAAAACAGAAGTAGAGTCACAGCCGTAGAAAGCAAACTTATGGTTACCAGAGAATGGAGGGGGCGGATAAATTGGAAGATTGAGACTGACATATACACACTACTGTATACAAAATAGATAACTAATAAGGACCTACTGTATAGCACAGGGAACTCTACTCAATACTCTGTAATAGCCTATATGGGAAAAGAATCTTAAAAAAAAAAGAGTGGATAGATGTATAGGTATAACTGATTCACTTTGCTGAAACACCTGATTCACACCTGAAACTAACACAACAATGTAAATCAACTATACTCCAATGAAAAATTTAAAAATATATTTATTATGAGAAGAGAAAAATAACCACTGAAAAAGAAAAAAGTAGGTGAGTGACATCATCATTCTGTGTTTTAGATTTTAAGGTCATTACGGTTACTGCAAGGAGAAGGGACTGGAGTGGGACAGCACCTTGAGGCCCCTGAGAGCAGAGTCTGCCTGATTCAACTTTGGGGGCCCCTCCTCTCACACCAAGCCCCCAGTACTGCATACACACTCCAGAAATGCTAATTGGAGGAAGAGCTGACCAGAGGACCCATGTCCTCAGCCCTGCTGAGTCTCTGTCACTCCCAGGCTCTGAGAGATCGGTCACTCTCCAATGGCAGCCACTTGGAGTCTGGAGGGTTTTTGATGCCAGGCTTCTCTCCTGTGCAAACCCTAGCAAGTTCCCACCTCTCAGTACCAGCAAGCCTGTGCTGGGCAGTGTGGGCCTGCCTCCCTCCCTGGGAAACAGAAGCATCTGGGCACTTCCAGAGGGAAACCAGCCAAGTCACTGATGATTGCAGAGGGTGGGGCGTTCCAAGTGCCCCACGCCGGACTTGGCCTCATCACACCCCAAACTGGCTGCAGGCTCTGCAGGGTCTGTGCTCCTCTCGGACCTCCCAACCTTGGAGGCAGGTGGGCCACATGAGAAGAAGGTGCTGTAACCCTTTGTAAGCCGGGGGTTGGGCGGGGAGGTGCCACAGCCCCGCTATTTCAGGCAGGAGAGCTGCGCTTTTCCCTGGGAGCCGGGCAGTGGGCCCAGCCAGGTGCTGCCGAGCAGACGGGCTGCTCACCCTCCAAGAGCCAGGCCGGCAATTCCAGAAGGCACAACTTCAGTGTATTCCAATTTTCCAAAATAGAAAGAATAAAACAAATCAGAGCAGATGTTCCAACATGTAATTATCAACTGATCAGTTTGGACTTTTTTTAAAAAAGGGAAATTTCAAAATAGCTCCCAGATTTCATCAACTGCAGCCCTGGTGGAGGGCTGGCTGGGTTGGAAAGGAGTTACTGCGGAAGGGCTGCAGGTGCCCAGGTTGGGGAGGGGAGGGGGAGAGCGATACGGGGGCAGGTGCTGCTGCCGTGTTGCTTCTGACGCTGAGACTGCCACTGCTTCTGGGCGCAGCCAGGGGGGAGCAGCGCCAGGCTGCAGGTGCCAGGTTGTGGCAGCTGGGCCTCAAGACAAGCACTTTCCCTCATAGGAACATCGAAAGCTGGGATGAGTCAGCTCCTTGCCTCATCTTGCCCTAGATCTCTCTCGTCTCGGGCAGACTCATGAAATGGCTGGCCTGGGAGAACATAAGTTGACCACTTTACCCTCCAGCTTAAGGCCTTGGCCACCCCCTAATACCCAGTCTTCCCTTTTCAGCCAATAAGATGCAGGAAAGAAACAGGACATGTTCTTGAATGATCAGCAATCCTTAAGCTGTGGGAGCCCTGGGCCCCTGAGTTGGAGTTTGGGTCTGAAATCTGCAAAGCTGAAGTTTCCCTTTAAATGCTGTCGGGACCTTTGAGTGATTTCCCCAGCAGCAGAGGAAAGGAAGGAAGGGAGAAAGGGGAAGGAAGAAAAGATTGTAGGGAGGGGAGGGCGGACAGCGGGAGAGAAGGACTGGGACCCCATGGTGGAATCTATAATTTTATTAGATATTTACAAGAGAGTCTAAGATGTTGTTAGACATTGTTTAGAAATGGACATAGTCTTTTTGCTGATCAATGCATATATATGTGTAACTAGAGCTCTACAGATTATCTGCACCTTAAGCGTGTTTGGTTTGCTGGATTGAGCACTCTGCCTCTCTAGAAACCTTTAGGAACAAAGTGCTATCAACACACAAACACACTTCACAGCTTCCTGCAGTAGGTGCTGAATCCCAGGTTTCCTAACCCAGTGGGCAGCCCACAGCCCTCCCCCGCTCCATTGCTATAATTTACCTTCAACCTGGTTCCCAGGTGGCAACTGGGCTGAGTCTCCCTCCTGAGTGTCTGCTCTCTGGAAACCAGTTTCCAAAGACCACACAGGTGGCACGATGGCACAGCAGTCTCTAGAGCGGCCCGTCCGGCTGGCTACAGGGGCGAGTCCCAGCCTCACCCCTCCCTCACTAGCTGTGTCTCGTTGCTAAGCTGCTTAACCCTCCTGGCTTCCATCCCCTCACCTATAAAGTGAAGATAATGATAGTACCTATTGCACAGGGTGGCTGTGAAGTTTACAGGAGGGAAGGCATGTGAAGCATTGGCACACGCTCTGTTAAATGCTGGCCCCTCTGAGCAGGATGCCTCCCGTCTGCCTGTTCGCACAGGGCCTGGACCTGAAAAGGTCATCTGACTGCGAAGAAATGGAGAGTGTTCTGTGGGGCTGGCTACTCCCTTGCAGGGGAAGTTCCCCACCCCTGCAATTTCCTTGAGATTCTACTTCTTTGGATTCTGAGCCTTTGCACGAGCATTCCTTCTACTGGGAATGCCATTTGATCTCCTTTCCATCCTCGCATAGTCAAATGGAGTTGACCCCGTGAGGCCCAGCTCAATGCTTACCTCCTCCAGGAAGACTTCCCAGGTGCTGCATCCCGAAGCCATCTCTTGTTCCCCTAAATTTTCTTAGCCCTATGTCAGTGTATCTCGTGGTATTACGTATGGCTCTCTAGCTTGTGGTGCAGTTATTTGCGTACACGTTTTAGCTCTCCTAAGAGACTAGGAGATCCTGGAGGAAAGAGTCTCGGCTGGGTCCATCTTGATGAGGACCCAGTGCCCCGTGGAGACCACAGTGCCTGCCACAGGGTGTGTTGTGCTCAAGTCAAGCTTTTCAGCGTGTTCATGAAGAAAACTCATACTCTTCACACAGGCTGAGTTGCCCACAGTGCCAGTGGAGAAAGCATCCAGGGAGCGGCCTTCCAGCTGAACACCAGTGAGGACCTACCCTCTAGGGAGAGGCAGATGAGCAAGGAGGTGGCGGGGGAGCCATGAGATGTCCCCTCTGCTGTCATACTCCCGGGGCTTTAACGTGCTGGAAAGAGGATGGTCTATCCTTGGCCTTTTGTTGAGAAGAATTGCATGGACTTTGTTTACCTCCCTTTTACTTCGAGTGGTGGCTTAGCAGAGTGGTTAAAAATAAGCCCTTGAATCAGATTGCAGGGGTTTGGATTCCAGCTCCACCACTTACCTGCTGTGCAACCTTGTACAATTTACTTGACTCCCTGTGCTTGTCCTCAACTCCACAATGTGGATAATAATGGTACCTGCCTTTTCTGGCTGTTGTCAAGATGAAAAGAGATACCATATGTAAAGTACTTAGGCAGTACTTGGTGCACGGTAAACACCGAGTGATAGTTATTACAGACCCACCAATCAAACCACAGAAACTGTCGGACTAGGCTCTGAGGGCACAGATAAGACAGTCAAGAGATCTAAGTTCAAATCCTAACCAGCCTACAAGTAAGTTCTAGAGGTGCTTTCCTTCCTTGAGCATTGGTGACTCAGTTTCATCTGTCAAATGAGAGTCGAATTTGTTCATTTCTAAAAGCTTCTTTGAAACTATTTGAATGTGTGTGTGAACATTTAGGAAGAGACAAGGCACAGGAAACAAAGGTTATATATACTCAAGCGCTAATCTTTTCTCACGTTCTTTATCTTATTTGTTATCATCTCCTTTTTCCTTGCTCTTTTCCACCATTCTTTACATAACCTCTAATCTATAATAGCTCTGCCTCTGTCCCTGTCTGTGTCTCTGTCTCTCTCATGCACCTATGCACACTCATGCATGTTGCTACCTTTTCTTATTACCGCACTTAATCTTGTTCCGTTTGGAGCAGGGTTAAAGGGCCTGGGCAGGGTAGAGGCAGGTGGGTCTGGGCCCTCTGCTACATGGGTTCCTTTCAAGCTGAGGAGCCTGCAGGGGGATTAGTCTTTATTAGACATCAATGCCCTGGCTTTCCATGGACTGAGCGTTCCGTGGTGCATCAAGAACTGTGGGCTTGACAAGTAGTCAGGGTACTTGAGAAAAATGAAAAAGGATTTTTTTAAACTTTTAAATAAATGTTAAAGAAGGAAGAGAGATGAATAAACTCCAGGCTCCTCCCCTGGCTCTTGTCCTGGTGCGGAGGTGGGGTGGGTGTGCACCCACGCAAAGGGGCCGCCCCATCCTGAGTAGTGGTCTCTGGGCCCCTCACCCAGCTGGCAGCCTGCCCTGGTCACAGATGCTTGGGGGCACTGATTGGGCCTGCCTGTGGGGTTTTCCTTCTGCAGAAGGTTTCTTCCTGTCTCTTTCCGTCCCTTGGCTGTGTCTCTCTCCATCTCTTTCTCAGTTGCTGACTCTTTTCTCTCTCCTCTCCCTCTCTCTACCGCCCCCCTTTCCCGTCCCTCCCAAACCTTCACGGAGAGGCTCCAATTAAAGCAGAAATGGCAGTTTGGCTCCTGAGCTGACATCCTCGTTGCCGCAGAAGCTCTCACAATTGACAGAAATCCTTGGCTTCCTTACCTCCTTATGTGCTACGTGAAAAAGAACAAAAATTATGCAGCCCCACCAAACCCATCCTGTCCTCCTGCCGCCCTCCCTCCCTCTCCTCCCCAGCCTAGGCGCTCCCCCCATCCCTTCCCCTCCAAGCTCTTCCCCAAACCCAAGCAGAATGGTTCGGACAGGAGGGCATTCATCAGCTGTTCTGAACTCTGCGCTCAGCAATCGCCTCATCCCGGCTCCTCCACGGGGTGGAAGTGCCTTCCATGTTGCATTTCAGCTAGGGTTTGAAGGAAGCGACAGAGGCGCCCAGTCTGATCTTGAGAACCCCCTCGCCTGTCTGCCTGCTGCTCAGAAATGTCAGGTTTTGTAGTTCGGTGTTTCCCAACACTGTTCACTAACGATTCTATTTGGTGAACATCACCCTGAAAGGCTGGGCTGAGAGCCTTCGGTGTGTAGAGCCCTGCATCCCCTTCTAGTCCAGCATCCTCCACTGCATCCCTTGCCAGGGATGCAAGCACCAGGCTCGGGGGGCCATACTTCACTGCTCTCTGAAGCTTCACCAACCCCATACCTCCCTCCCTCCCGGGCCTGGTTTCCGGCTGCCTGTCGCATGGTATCCCCAAAGCTGTTCATCCCCCTACCATTGTAGGGGTCCAGGGCGAGCTCATAACCTGCTCCCCAACAGCACATCCGAACTCCCTCCACCACCTCCTCTTTCTCCTGATAAGTGACAATCTCACCATGCTCTCAATCCCCAAGCCATCTTCACACTTGCCATCCTTACTTGCCTCCCTGAGTCTAGCAGGCCTACAGCCCTGAGGCTACAGTCTCTGGAGCACCTTCAAGTTCATTGGTCCCCACCCCTGCTTTCACGTTGTCTGTCTGTTACTGCTGTCACGGCCTCTGCCAGTCCACCTGCCCCAAATCCCATGCCACTTCAAGCCACTCTTTTCTCTGCTTCTAGGGTTTCTATTCCTAAACCCAGGCTGTTTCTTATCTAGCCCATGCTCAAGAACTTGCAGTGGCTCCCTATTGCTTATGGATTGGAGTCCAAATCCCTTTTCAATCTCCCATTTCATTCCATCCACCCTAACTACCTTCCCACCATCCCCCGAGCTCTTCATGCTCTTGTCTAGCTCCCCATCTGTCTCCACGCTGTTTTCTCAGCCTGAAATTTCCTTCCCCCTCCCCTGCCTGTCATTGTGTCTTGTCTGGCAATTCATGTTAATAGGATATCTTGCCTGGAAAAGGCACATCCTAAATATCTGTAGATTGATAGATTCAAATTTTAAAATCGAAAAGTCATTTATTTATTTAATAAATACTCCTTGAGTGGCTACTGTGGGTCTGGCTGGGCTAGGCGCTGGGGGTACAAAAGTAAGGAAGAAATAGCCCTGGTTCCTACCTTTGATGTGCTCACAGAGGAAGGGCAGAAATGGAAATGAAGGAATTACAGTGCCACATTAATTTGATAAATACATCATCATTTACTCAATGTCTGTTCTGTCAGGAACTGCGATAGATACTGAAAATAGGCAAATGAACAAGGCACAAACTTTACTGTTGAGGAGTATTAATTCTAGTCGAAGAGACTGACAAGGAAGAGGGGAAATGGGGATAAGTGGCGGTTTATCCGTACCTGCTCCGGAATGTGTAGCAGGAAGCTTGATGCTGCCTTGGGCATTCAGGAGGTGATGTCTTAGCTCAGGTACAGACATGAGCAGGGGTGGCCAGATGCAGGAACAGGGGAGGGATGAGGGAGCGGGGAGGTGGAGCCATACGTGAGCGAAGACCCAAGAGGAAGAAAGCAGTTCTGAGAAGAATGACCAGAGGAGGCAAGGCCGGAGGTGGGGAGCTGGGGCGCGAGGACAGAGAGATTAGTAGTGAGAGGAGAAGCTTAAGACCTGAGCAGAGGATCAAGAAGGCCTCCGTTAAGGAGTGTGGGTTTTGTCCCAAGCATCGAGGGGCTTTAGTAGCACAGAGTAGCACCGAGTGAGGTAGTCAGATTTGTGCTTTAGAACCATCACTCTGCTGTGCTCCTTCATTCATCATTCATTCAGTCACTGCCTCGTTCAACACGTATGGAGCACCTATTGCATGCCCAGAGGGATGATGGGCCTTGCGGGGAGGATAAGATTAGAGCCTGGGATTCAGTTCAGAAGCTGCAGCAGAAGTCAGGAGAGAGGAGATAGTGGCCTGAAATAAAATGATGGGAGCAGGCATGGAGCTGTTTCAGAGGTAGGAACTTTGGAGCTTGATGATAGTTTTTTGTTTTTTTTTTAACATCTTTATTGAGGTATAATTGCTTTACAATGGTGTGTTAGTTTCTGCTTTATAACAAAGTGAATCAGTTATACATATACATATGTTCCCATATCTCTTCCCTCTTACATCTCCCTCCCTCCCACCCTCCCTATCCCACCCCTCCAGGCGGTCACAAAGCACAGAGCTGATTTCCCTGTGCTATGTGGCTGCTTCCCACTAGCTATCTACCTTACGTTTGGTAGTGTATATATGTCCATGCCTCTCTCTCGCTTTGTCATAGCTCACCCTTCCCCCTCCCCATATCCTCAAGTCCGTTCTCCAGTAGGTCTGTGTCTTTATTCCTGTCTTACCCCTAGGTTCTTCATAACATTTTTTTCTTAAATTCCATATATATGTGTTAGCATACGGTATTTGTCTTTCTCTTTCTGACTTACTTCACTCTGTATGACAGACTCTAGGTCTATCCACCTCATTACAAATAGCTCAATTTCGTTTCTTTTTATGGCTGAGTAATATTCCATTGTATATATGTGCCACATCTTCTTTATCCATTCATCCGATGATGGGCACTTAGGTTGTTTCCATCTCCTGGCTATTGTAAATAGAGCTGCAATGAACATTTTGGTACATGACTCTTTTTGAATTATGGTTTTCTCAGGGTATATGCCCAGTAGTGGGATTGCTGGGTCATATGGTAGTTCTATTTGCAGTTTTTTAAGGAACCTCCATACTGTTCTCCATAGTGGCTGTACCAATTCACATTCCCAGCAGCAGTGCAGGAGTGTTCCCTTTTCTCCACACCCTCTCCAGTATTTATTGTTTCTAGATTTTTTGATGATGGCCATTCTGACTGGTGTGAGATGATATCTTATTGTAGTTTTGATTTGCATTTCTTTAATGATTAATGATGTTGAGCATTCTTTCATGGGTTTGTTGGCAGTCTGTATATCTTCTTTGGAGAAATGTCTATTTAGGTCTTCTGTGCAGTTTTGGATTGGGTTGTTTGTTTTTTTGTTATTGAGCTGCATGAGCTGCTTGTAAATTTTGGAAATTAATCCTCTGTCAGTTGCTTCATTAGCAAATATTTTCTCCCATTCTGAGGGCTGTCTTTTGGTCTTGTTTATGGTTTCCTTTGCTGTGCAAAAGCTTTGAAGTTTCATTAGGTCCCAGTTGTTTATTTTTGTTTTTATTTCCATTTCTCTAGGAGGTGGGTCAAAAAGGATCTTGCTGTGATTTATGTCATAGAGTGTTCTGCCTATGTTTTCCTCTAAGAGTTTGATAGTTTCTGGCCTTACATTTAGGTCTTTAATCCATTTTGAGCTTATTTTTGTGTATGGTGTTAGGGAGTGATCTAATCTCATACTTTTACATGTACCTGTCCAGTTTTCCCAGCACCACTTATTGAAGAGGCTGTCCTTTCTCCACTGTACATTCCTGCCTCCTTTATCAAAGATAAGGTGACCATATGTGTGTGGGTTTATCTCTGGGCTTTCTACCCCGTTCCATTGATCTATCTTTCTGTTTTTGTGCCAGTACGATACTGTCTTGATTACTGTAGCTTTGTAGTATAGTCTGAAGTCAGGGAGCCTGATTCCTCCAGCTCCATTTATCGTTCTCAAGATTGCTTTGGCTATTCGGGGTCTTTTGTGTTTCCATACAAATTGTGAAATTTTTTGTTCTATGATGATAGTTTAAATGGACTATGTGGGGTGAGAGTTGGTAGCAAGAATTACAAACATTTATTGAGCTTTTCCTATGTGATAGGCATGATTCTAAGTACTTTATATGAATTAATTTCTTTGCTTCTCAACAACCATATGAGGTAGGTTCTAATATTATCCTCATTTTCTGAATTAGGGAACTGTGGCACAGAGAGGTTGAGTGACCTTCCCAAAGTCAAACAGCTAGTAAACTGCAGCGGTAGGACTTAAATATGGATGGAAGAAAAAAAGAGGCACATTCCTAAGATAGAAACAGCCTGAGTAGCAGGGCAGGTGTAGAGGTGGACATGTCAGGTGGAAGAGAGCAGAAGCATGCATGTATTTCATCAATCTTGACAACTTGAGAGAAATTAAATGCAAAGTGAGGTATTGAAGAACCTTTGAGATTTGTAATGAAGCCATGGAGGCTACTTCCCCAAGGCAAGATTTCCAATAGTTTCAGGAGGGTAAACTTGACCTGTGAAAATAGAGAGGCCCAGCCTGCTCAGAGGGCCCAATATTACCCTTGATCCAGGACCACCTAAAGCAGAAAGGCCCTTTTCTTTGTTAGGTTGGAATAGTCATCAGTCATCAGAAATGTTGTTTTGGATAATCTTTTTTTTTCTTTTCTGGATTGATTATTTTTGAAATCTTTCATTCCTTACCTCCTGTTCTACTCAACAACTCTGGGAAAACTCTTTAAGCACTGTATTCCATTGCATTTCAGTGTGTCCCTGGGTCATGCTGACAAGGCAACTGCATGTATGTTCTTGAAGTGTGTTTGTTATGTATCTATATATCCAGGACGAGCCACATAGGTTGTGGGTCTCAGTCAAGATTAAAATGAAGGGCCCCTTGCTCAGAAGTTATTACGAATTTCAAGACAGCAACAGCAGAGCCTTAAACCACACATGGGGCCCTTCTGAACACAAAGGCCCTGTGCCACTACCCAAGCTGCTAAACCATGAAGCTGGCCCTGCATGTATCACTCACCAAATTGCATTATAATTTTTTTTTCAGGAAAGGACTATGATTTCTCTCCAAAAAACACTTTGGAGTGCAAAAAAGATTCATCCAATGTAGGGAAAACAGAATAGGAGAAGGAATCCTCATGTTACTATGCCCTGTAGTGGGTGTGTTTTATAGGTGAGTAAACAAAGGTTCAGTGATTTGCCTAAGGTTAACTGCTGTTGATGGTGGACAATGTCTAGATGGGTGTGCACATATTTCTGTTCCAAAGCCCATACATTTCACAGTATACCCCCCAGGAGAGGAATGATTCGTATGAAGGGGATTGAAGCCAGATCCTTTGAAACTTCTGTCTTCCTCATCAAACCATTAAGACCATTGAAATGCTCAGTAGGAGAGGAAGCTTGAGACAAGATTTGATTCTTGCTGAAGCCCCAACTGGATCTTACCTGGGTGACTTTCAGTGTTTACCGGAATCAGAAAAACTCAAGTTAGAGATGTGGCCCAGGGACCTGAGAGGGACTGAGTCAGCAAGCATTGACTGGATACCTACTATGTGCCCAGTCCTGAGTTGTGGGGTAGGAACGGAGAACACATCCAGGATAGAGCAAGATGCAGGAACGAGGTAAGGATCTCTCTGCACATTTTGCTTGTTAATTTTGCAAGCTGCAAGTTTCATTTTTCAATTAAGTTTCTAAAAGGTTCACAGCATAAAAATAGCCCCAATTATAAGGGCTTTGTGTGGACTTCTGTTTAGTAAAGCAGTGGTTCCTAGTGGTTCCTTTGAAATCTCATTGAAGCAGTTTCTCTTTGAGTTATCTGCTCATCAAGAAACTGTGTGATGACAAAAAGCCATTCTTGAAAATGTGTTTTATTCGTCAAAATGTTGATAACATTTGACAAATAACTGCACATCTTGTATGTGGGAGCTACATTGTGAGTGGAGCCCAGGAACTGAGCTAGGTGCATGTAAGGATCCACTCACCCAAACATACCCTGACCCACACACGTGCAGGTGCCTACACGCACATGTACAGGAGAGAAACCCATGGTGCCAATGCAAAGAGGTCCAGAACTTGCAGCCTTGGCTTGAGCTGCAGCTCGCAGATGTCACCAGATGATGAGTCTGTTCCAAGGGGTGTGTGTTTGGCAATTCTTGAGTGTCTGTTTGCAAACCCAGTCTGGCCTGGTCCCTCCTCAGGCCTCCTGGGGGGATGGCAGAGAGGTGAGCTGAGTTGCTGGGAGGAAGCTGGCAACAACTACCTGGAGAGCGACCCAGGCAAACAGCTGGAGCAGGAGGAGATGCCAGAGGGCAGGTGTCCCGGCAGGTCCTGGGAAGAACCTGTGATTACACCTTTTTGATTCTAACCACTGGGTAGATACTGCAGCTTTGTCTAGTGTGGTTTTTCTTCCTGCAGCAGGCTTTCCTGTGATGTGTGCAGCAATTAGCGTTGGGGGAGGATGGGTATAAATAGCTATCCAGATGCTCTGTAGTCCCGAGAGCTGGCATTAGTAGGATGAGTAGAGGGAGGGTGGACCCAGCCTCCAGGCCCCCAGCAGGAGACCTCCCTGCTGGCCCCTCTCCCCAGGGTGCAGCCATAAGGCCAGGAGCTTGGCTATTTATAGTCAGACTCTGGTATCTCAGATGATTACCTTTCAGATCTCAAGTATGAGTTCTACTTTATGGAAATAGCATGGTACAAATTAATTGCGGGTTTCATGGTGCATCGATTTTTTCCCTTTTTTCCCTTCTCTTGCCACCTCTCCCCTTCCTCCAATTCCCAGCACCACCACTACCCCATTTTTTTGCAAAGGTCAGAAGCAGCTTAGTGTTATTGGGAAGACAACAGCCCTGCAGAAGTGCCACCGTTTCCATGAACCCCTGGAAAGGGCGATTCTCTCAAGTGTGCCAAAACCTACCAGCCTAGATTTAATTCCTGAAACTTTTCTGACAATTTCTTAGCTTCTTGTTCAAAAACCAGCATAGGGCTTCCCTGGTGGTGCAGTGGTTGAAAGTCTGCCTGCCAGTGCAGGGTACGTGGGTTTGGGCCCCGGTCCAGGAGGATCCCACATGCTGTGGAGCGGCTGGGCCCGTGCACCACAACTACTGAGCCCGCATGCCACAACTACTGAAGCCCACACGCCTAGACCCCGTGCTTAGCAACAGGAGAAGCCACTGCAGTGAGAAGCCTGTGCACCGCGGCAAGGAGTAGCCCCCACTCGCCATGACTAGAGAAAAGCCTACGCGCAGCAACGAAGACCCAAAGCAGCCAAAAAAAAAAAAAATCCAGCATAATTCCAACAGAGCATGGTTCCTTAGCAACTCCACCTTTGACAACACCTTGGAGGTCAGCTAATTCAATCTTCTAACCTGGGTTTCTCCTGTTAGAACATCTCTCTGTCCATCTTTTGTGTGATGAAAAGATGAGCTCATGCCTTTCCAATGCCACCTCCCCATATTTAAAATAATTCTAATTGCTAGAAAGTTCTTATTTTGAACTATAGTTTGTCTCTTTAGATATGCTCTTGGAGAAAAAGTGAGAATAAATTTTCTCCCTTTTGCACGTGATATCCTGTTACCTACTCAAAGACAGCTAAGCTACCATCAGATTTGGCCTGGTTCCCAGCCTCTGCCATCCTCCTTCATCCCCAGCTGGGGCCACTTGATCCTCACCTGTGGACTCAGTTCTACCCTGGAGTGCTAGGACTAATCTTGGCCTTGGACAAGAGGGATTTAAAGGGCTCAAACCAAACAGTGTGGGATTAAAAATCAATTTTCTTTCAATTTTAGTCTGGATAATGTGGTCCTTGTATTGTGTTCTTTCTCCAATTAAACTGGCTTCTACTTATTTTTGTGATAATAATGGCTATCATTTTTTGAGCATTTCCTATGTGCCCAGTACTGTGCTAAGTGCGCTATACTTTATTTAATACTGCCATCAATTCTCTATGGTTGTTACTGTTACCAAACTCAGGTTTAGCTGCTTGCCACTCGAAAGCCAATACATGAGAAGCAAGTGTTTCTTTCCGTAGGAATGGAAAGCTTGCTTTATTCAGAAGGCCAGCAACCTGGGGAGAAGGTGGACTCATGTCCAAAAACCAACTCTGAAGATTCTGCTCAACCATAAAAGTTTTTTGTTTTTTTTAAATATCTTTATTGGAGTATAATTGCTTTACAATAGTGTGTTAGTTTCTGCTTTATAAAAAAGTGAATCAGCTATACATATACATTTATCCCCATATCTCCTCCCTCTTGCATCTCCCTCCCACCCTCCCTATCCCACCCCTCTAGGTGGTCACAAAGCACTGAGCTGATCTCCCTGTGCTATGCGGCTGCTTCCCAGTAGCTGTCTATTTTACATTTGGTAGTATATATAAGTCCATGCCACTCTTTCACTTCGTCCCAGCTTACCCTTCCCCCTCACTGTGTCCTCAAGTCCATTCTCTACATCTGTGTCTTTATTTCTGTGCTGCCCCTAGGTTCTTCAGAACCGTTATCTTTTTCAGATTCCATATATATATGTTAGCATATGGTATTTATTTTTCTCTTTCTGACTTACTTCACTCTCTATGACAGTCTCTAGGTCTGTCCACCTCACAACAAATAACTCAATTTTGTTTCATTTTATGGCTGAGTAATATTCAATTGTATATATGTGCCACACCTTCTTTATCCATTCATCTGTTGATGGACACTTAGGTTGCTTCCATGTCCTGGCTATTGTAAATAGAACTGCAATGAACATTGTGGTACATGACTCTTTTTGACTTATGGTTTTCTCAGGGTATATGCCCAGTAATGGGATTGCTAGGTCGTATGGGAGCTCTATTTTTAGTCTTTTAAGGAGCCTCCATACTGTTCCCCATAGTGGCTGTATCAATTTACATTCCCACCAACAGTGCAAGATGGTTCCCTTTTCTCCATACCCTCTCCAGCATTTATTGTTTGTAGATATTTTGATGATGGCCATTCTGACTGGTGTGAGGTGATACCTCATTGTAGTTTTGATTTGCATTTCTCTAATAATTAGTGATGTTGGACATCCTCAACCATGAAAGTTTTTAAAGGGAGAATCATTTGGAGGGGGTCAGAGTCTTCCACTTTGTCCAGACTTTCTTCTGATTGGTTGGTGGTGAGGTAATGGGGCAGTGTTCCAGGATCTTGTGCTCAGTCTGAAGTTACCATCCTCTACCTGGGTGGGGGCCTTAGTTCCTATGGAACAACTCAAAGAAATTGTTATGTATGTTCCTTGAGGAGGAACCAAGACCCTGTCCCGCAGCTGCACTATAGTTTCTTGACTGCTCCTCCTTTGTTTCTGCATCTTCTCCCTTCCCTGAGAAGCACTTGTTTGAAGCTGCCTTGTGGAACTCAGGGAAGGTCAAGAAGGCTGAATGAAGCCTATTTCCTACAGACAAGAAATGGGGGACGTGGAAAGAATTTGTACCTAAGAGGCCTCCACAGGGTCTTAATTCCATTTCAATCTTATTACCCTCCGTGTACAGATGAGGAATCTGAAGACTAGGGAAGTATAGTTGTTTTCCCAAGGTCACAGAGGTGATGAGTGAAAGAGCTAAGGATACAACCCAGGCAGGCTTCACTCTGCAGCCTTGTGGTTAAGCCACTCTAATGCAATGTCTTCTAGCCTGGCCTTTCATGGTGCCTGTTGATGGCCTGTGTCCCTCTTGGCACCTCTAGGCAGAGGGCATATGATTCTGAGTCCCCAATGCCCAGACTGAAGTTCTATCTGAATCCCGGCCAGGGTAGGACCCAACTATTTGCTGGAATCTTCCCTGCCACTGCCTGTTTGCTCCCTTAATCCCATCCACCTTGCATGCATGGAACGTTTCTCACCATTCTCTCTCCCCATCCTTGTTGTGCTATTTGGTGTCTACATATTTTCTCCTCTTCATGACCACGATAGTAAGGCTTTTGGAGAACAGGTCTCTCCTCCTCTTTTTTTAAACTTCTGGTGGTCCCAAAAAGTGACCCAAGGATTCTTATTTGGCCCATGGGAGAGACCCCTGGGGATCACATTGAGAGAGTCTCATCTCATCTCATACCTAAGGAGAGGGCTCTGATTATACCTAATCCCACTACTTCTTCAGTAGCCAGGAGAGACACGTGTTACTTGGCCTCTCATTCCAAAGGGGAAGGAGGTAGAGATTTATTCTAGAGAGAAAACACCCCTTGAGAGTTTCTTAAGAGAAGTCATATTTTCAAATTCCCTTGGCATCCATGGTTCTAATCCATCAGGTCTGGAGACTGTGCTCTAAAGGATGAGGCATTACCAAGGTCTGTGCTTCTCTCCAGGTGAAGTGTTTGTTCCGGAAGCCACGTCCCAGGGTCCAAAGCATTGTCTTACAAGGACACAACAATAACAAGCTCTTTGTTACGGAAGGAGGAAGAACCACATAGGAACGCACTCAGTAATTGCCTTGCTGACCCCAATCTGAGCTGGTTCCTATTCTTCATCTTGATTTTACAGTGTAGACAAAAACGAAGACTTCTTTCCAAGAGCACATGTTTTAAGAGATAAATTGAAAGTGACAACCTAAATATTCTAACTAAAAACAAAAGAAAAGAAAGAACACCAAAAACCAAAACAAACAATAAAACTAAAAAATGGCCTCCAGGCTCATCCTAAACATGATTATGTTATGATGAACAGCCAGTCACAGGGAATGGCTAGTTAATTGTCCCTATTATTGTTGTTCTTTTCAGCCTCTTATGATGGAAAGGCTTTGTCTTGTGTTAAGACAGGGCTCTGAACCCTAGTATCTTGCTGGAGCTGATAACATGGCTGAATGAAGGTTATAAAGGGTCAAAACCACAGACCTTGGCAAATCCCAGAGCAAATCTCTTAACCTTGAACCCAGACTCTCCAGACCAGATCATGTGGTGATGACATATAGGAAATGAGAGTGGTAAGAAATATTCCCTGAAACTTAATGTTTCCTTTGGTTAGATACAAGAGGTCACTTAGGAGGTCCCTCTTAACAAGTTGACTGAGGACTCTTAGAGGTCGGAGACTGCAATCAGTTGCATTTCATGGATAAACTTTTGGATGTCCCTGAAATTGTCCTCTCTTATAGTAGCTATAAAGAGGGACTGAAATGTGCATCTTAAATAAGCCAATGAAATGACGGTTAAGGGATGTGCTATTCACATCATCATTATTTGGTTAGCAAATTTGGGTTGTCACTTTTTCTTTGTCCCCTGAAGTGTGTGGGCTTAGAAATAAATTCTTCCGCTTTTTTTATGCACAGTGACTCAAAACAAAATTGAGAACAGGCCCAGACTAGAGTTAGAAAAATAATTACTGAGTGTGTTGCAAGGTAGCCAATCCAGAATAACTGGCATGGGCCAGCTGGCCCTTGCCTCTGGCTACAGCTCAGCCTATTACAGGAGGGAAAACCCTAAGTAGGCAAGGTGGTATAGAAGTGGTCATCTGGTCTACCATGTGAGATGCCCCTTCTGGACCAGAAGGCTCAGCTTCACCAGGACCTCTCTGTGAATACACCATACTTTGAATCAGACAGTTCAGTGTCTGGGGAAGTTTCCTGATCCTCTGGTTTTCTTTCCCTTTCTTTTTTTTTCATGACCCACTTTACTTTCCAGTACAGATCTTGAGTACATCAATCTCAACTTTAGATAAGAGCAAATTTATTTATTTAAACTTGATTAGAGATATCAAACAAGAAGAAGAATTAAAACCCAGGCCATCATGTCATACTATATTTGGAGATATAGACAGACGCATCAAGTTTATAATTAGGAAACAGATCCAAATTGAAAAGTCTGCCTAGCTCAGTGATTTCATTAGTAACCACAACTGTGCTACTCTTTTCTAAGAAAAAAGTCATTACTTTTTTTTGAGGACTCCCGGAAGCACAGAACCAGGCTGAACCTGGTTGAGTTGAGTTACCCTGCTCTCCTGGCCTGGGATTGGTGCAACAGGTGGGCTTGTGACCCATGCCAGGCCAATCAGTGACCTTCCTTAGGATATTTTAAATGAGGTTGGGAGGAAGATTTCTCTTTTTCTCTTGCACTGTGAAGATGGAATTCAGATCTGTCTGTGGCTAGGTTTCCTTCATATAGAAAAAGTCTGTAATGAGGATTAGAGATGGAGTTGAAAGATTGAGGGAGGGAGCAAGAGAGGGAGACAGAACCCAGAGTGGTGAAGACAGACAGAATGGCATTAGGCCAGTCCCATTCTTTGCAAACTGCCTTGATTATCAAGCTAATAAATTACTGGATCTTCCTCTTCTAATTGACTTGTAAATCTTGGCATCCCCAAGGTTCAGACTCAAACCATCTTCTCATCTTCAACTACATTCACTCCCTTGGTGATCTCATCTGGCTCCACGGCTTTGAGTACCATTTATGCTGACATTGTCATTTGTAACTCTAGCCCTGATCTCTACATTCATAGATAAGCTGCCTATTCAACGATGCCTATCGGATTTCTGGTAGTCCTTTTGATCAGACACGTCCAAAACAACACCCACCCCCTCCTCCACCCATCCCATTAACAGCACCACCAATTGCATTTTTCAATCGTTCAGATCAGAAACCTCAGCATCACCCTTGACTCCTCCCTATCTTGCACTTCCAACATCAAACCCATCACCAAATCCTGCTGGGTTTACATCTAAAATAAAATTTCCATCTGTCTACTTCTTTCTATCTCCTTTTACACAGCTTGATCCACCACAAAAACCTCCTAAGTGGTTTCCTTGCTTTTACTCTTGACCACCTATAATATATTATCCATCTCTACACAGCACACTGAGTACTCTTTTTAGAATTTGAATGATAAATCACTCCTGTGCTTAATTTCCTTGAGTTACTTCCACAATAACTAATAAAACCCAAACTTTTTATCATGATCCACAAAACTCTATGATCTGGCCCCTTTCCATCTCTCCAACTCATCTTCTTAATTAAGTCTTCTTTCCTTGAAACTGTCAAATTTGTTCTCTGCCTCAGGGTCCTTGCATTTGCTCCTCTCTACGGAGAATGTCTGCATGACTGGTTTCTTTCCATTATTTGAATGCCTCAGAGAAGGCTTCTCTGTCCCCCCAGATCTAAGTTATCTCTCCTCAGTAACACTTCATATGCTGTTATTTAAGTATTTTATCACAATCTGGTATTCATTCTTTCTATTTTGTCTCTCTCTACTAGAATGTAAGCATCATAAAACCTGGGACTTTGCCTTTTCACTACTACAACCTGAGTATCTAAAACAGTTCCTGGCAAAGAGAAGTGCTCAATAAGTGTCTGTTGAATATATGAATAAAGGCTATTTAGCTGGGTTTCTCTCAATTGCAAGTAAAGGAGATTTCGAAAGATACAAAGGATTTCCCCATAATTCCATCCAAAATTCAATGATAATAAGTTTGATAGTTATGGAACTTGATATGTTATAAAGCTCTATTGAACATGATAACCACAACTGCAGCAATAATGACACTTACTATTTATTGAGCATTTACTATATCCCAGACATAGAATTTTACATTAGTCTAAATTAATCCTTGCAGAAACCCTGTAAGATAGGTATCTTGATCCTCTTTTCACAGTGTTAGAACTGAGACCCAGAGAGATTATATGACTTGTTCAAGATTACATAGGAAGTAAAATTTGTGGGTCTTGAAACTGAACTTGGAATTTCTGATTCCAAAGTCAGTATTTACCCATGACATCACATTGACTCTCTAAAGCAAATATAATAAAAGAGTACAAAAGATAAATATTTAACAAAGTCAACTCCTCACTTCTTACTAGGTATGAGCTTTTTAGATACCTTGCTAAATTTCACTGCTGAAAATGATAGAATAAAATATGAGACCAAAGCACTTCATGGGGGAACCTAAGAAAATTAGTTTAACAAACATGTTAAACAATCAAAGAATGTCAAAAATCTAAAGTTCATTATCTGTCTCCCATCTTAACATAGTGTAGCTTTAGAATAGATAAAATAATATTTACACAAGCATCTCAGAGTGATGTTGAGATAGTGTGAAAGTTATTGTGAAAGTATTTTGAGTGAGAATTGTGACAAGCACATGTGAAGTTTCACTACTTTTAAGCTGACTAACATTTTAATCCCAGGGACAAATGTCTGCCCATCCGAGGAGCTTGTGGTTTAGGGGGTAAAGATGTTATTTACCGAGGGAATCTGTCCTTTTTCTTTAGAAACACTATTGAGAGAGATGGAGATACAGAGAGAGAGGGAGACAGATAGGCAGCTAGAAGAAAAGTGAAGGAAATAAAGAAAAAGAAGGAAGGAAGGAACGGGGAGGACAAGAAAGAGAGAAAGAAAAAAGGAAGGATGGAAGAATGGAATGGAGGGAGGGAGAGAGGGAGGAAGAAGGAAAGAAAGGGAGGGAGGGAGGGAGGGAGGAGGGAGAAAGGAGGGAAAAAAAAGAGGTATTGACCTTGTCTGCTATGAGATAAACTTTCTGGGTTTATCACTGCAGATCCCTCTGTCCTCTCAGTGTTTATAGATGCTCCCTCTGGTTGCTGATGCCTTTGCTCCAGCTCTGGGACTCACAGGCTTGCCTCACATCATCTTGTTGCTATTCATTTGGGTGCAGCCTCTCTGATCCCTCTTCTGCCTCAGAGGTCTGGGAGAATGATTGTAAACAGTGTACAGAATACGCTGGCTAATTTCCTTCCCACCCAGGGAGAGCCATCATTGGACTGCTGTTCCGTCCTGATTTGGAATCTCACCGTTTTCTCCTTGGCTCTCTCTCCCCTCAAGGTGTCCATTAGTTTATAATGGTCACACTTCATCACCGTCTCATTTATTCATGGCCTGCCTCCTCAGGACCACTCTGTCCTCTGATATATTTGATGCAACTCTTATTTTCCTTAACTCTTCTCCAAACTATTAACTCAGCCAGGATTTTTGCCAACCTTATCTTCTCCCAGCAGTCTTAACTGATGCAGCCAATTTTTTGCCCCCTTCCTTCTCATCTTCTCCATTTCTAGGACAGATGTTTCCTTCTCTTCTTATTAATTATCACAAATTCCCAAATAAAACCTAAATATAAACTAACTTATTTTCTCTTCTCTATCAAGAGGAATTAGTGTACTGCTATCCATTTCTTCCTGTTACTAAGAAAATCCCTGGGTAGAAAAATAAAAATAAAAACACTGAAATTACCCATTTATTTAATTACAAGGCACTTGCTTTCACAAGCCACATTTTCACTGCTGAGAAGATTCTGATTTGGCAACAAAAGGCAAAAGCTATTTCTAGTGAGAGCGGCAAGGAGTCGGCGTTAGCAATGCGACAGTATGAAGCAAGCATGGGGAGCTGCTTTAATGGCTTTCTACCTTTGAGGGAGGGGCAGCCAGGATGTGAGGGACAGGCATGGGAAGGCACAGACATGGAGAGGCAGATAAAGTAATGGCAGAAGATCAAGGGACGGAGCAAAGTGTCAGAAAGGGATAGAGCAACACAAAGAAACTTAGAGACAAAATGAAGAGGCAAAGAAGAGATGTAGAAAGTAAACAATGCAAAGTAGTAAAGTGCAGAAAAAGTAAGAGACCTAGAAAGAGAAAGAGATGAAGGTTCTAAGGCAAGTTCATTAAAAATTGGTCACATTTAACAAGGACCTACTGTATAGCACAAGGAACTCTGTTCAATATTATGTGACAACCTAAATGGGAAAAGAATTTGAAAAAGAATAGATACACGTATATGTATAACTGAATCACTTTGCTGTACATCTGAAACTAACACATTGTTCATCACCTATACTCCAATATAAAATAAAAAGGTTTTAAAAATTGGTGACATTTTCCTGAGGACAGTGGATGCAATCCAGGTCACTGTTACCTGATGGTAAAGGCAATTTTAGGGTTTATCTGTTGCCATCTATCATTAAGAATCTCAGAGATCAGTACACAAAATTCAAGTACTTGCTTGATATTTTTCTAATGCGATAGCTTTTTGTCAAAATAGGAATGTGTATGAGACCAGTATTCTCTTTTAGAGATAAATGAATAAGAATAATATAAACAGAAGCAAGACTTAAAGAAATTGAATAACCTAGGCACAATTGAGAGGTTATAGCCAATTTAACTTTAGATTTGATTCGTCTTCAGTTTTACTATGGTTTCTGAATAGTTAGACTCCAAACTGACTTTTTCAGACAGCAAAGAGCAGATTTAGAACTTAGCCTGGAAGCAGTTACTTACTTACTTACTTACTTAATTTATTTTACCTTGACATATAATCTCTTTTTTAAATTAATTTTTATTGGAGTATAGTTGCTTTACAATGTTGTGTTATTTTCTGCTGTATAACAAAGTGAATAAACCACATGTATACATATATCCCCTTTTTTTTGGATTTCCTTCCCATTTAAGTCACCACAGAGCATTGAGTAGAGTTCCCTGTGCTATACAGTAGGTTCTTATTAGTTATCTATTTTATACATAGTAGTGTATATATGTCAATCCCAATCTTCCAATTCATCCCAACCCCCCCATCCCCCCGGCATCCATATGTCTGTTCTCTGTGTCTGTGTCTCTATTTCTGCTTTGCAAATATAAGTTCATCTGTATCATTATTCTAGATTCCACATATAAGCGATATTATAGGATATTTAAACAGTTACTTTAAATGAACTGTCTACTTCTGAGGGCCTAAGAACTTCACATTAAACTTGATTATTTTAGTATTAAAATCTTTCATCACAGTGCTATAATATGAACATTATCTATACCAAAAGTTCATGGATGTTATCTAATAAAGTGGCTGGAATAAATATCTTCTCTGTCTATGGCTCACTTGAATTCATTTATCTCTGGAATGGTAAATAGATTTCATCTCAAGAGTAAACTCTGATGAAGGTGCCAAGGAAGCTTTGCTGAGAAGGGATGTGTTGTGAATGCATGTGTGCTCGGATGGAAACGGTGCTGAGTCTGACTAGCTGTGTGTGCCATCCACATGGGAGGGGGTGATGGTGAGATGCTTGCTGTGAACTAACTGAGGGCCTTGTGGCTTGACAGGAGCTTCCTTACTAACCCTTGTTCAAATATCAACTTGAGAGGTCTGAGGCTGTACTCACCCTCTGTAAGCCTAGGAGGAGAGAAAATAGAAGAATGTGCCGAACTAGCCAGAAGTAACAGTGTAAGCCACCTCCTCGTTTCCACTGTACTCTTATTTCATCTTTCTAATTTCATACCAGTTTATTTCTAGTAGCAGTTACAGAAGGAAAAGAGGAAGGAACAATATGTTTCATTAATTTCTATTATCATTAATGTAGTGACTACTGTATGCCAAGCACTTGGGATACAGTGATCAGTATGACATTATCCAATTCCCAAAGAGCTCACAGCTTAGCTGAGGGGGGCAGGGAGATCAGTCAAATTAAGAATTATTTTAAGACACTATGAGTCACGCAATAGTGAATGCGAGTCTCCTACAGAAAACCTTTCTGTGACCTCTTTCTTCCTGCCTAAAGGGGAAATTTCTTACTCTGGCACACAGATCCCTGTTCACACGGATTCCATTGACCTCTCCACCTTTCTCTCCCCGAACTCTGTGCTTCATCTGCACTGAACTACTTTCAATTTCTCAAACAAATCATATTTGAATCACCTCCAGACTCTTGCCACACCATCCACTCCATCTTGAAAACTGTTATCTGCTTTCCTAGCCCATGCTCTGCCTGCTCTGTCCACAAACTCTTAGGCAGCCTTCCTCCAGCAGATCTTCTTAGACTTCACTTTTCTGAGTGATGCTCTCTGTTATACGTCTGCATATCACAGTCAGCACTTAACCACACTGTAACGTAACTGGCTTGTTACCTGTCTGTTTCCGCCTACTGGACTGTTTGCTCTGTGAGGAAAAGGACCAGGAATATTTGTCCATCCTTGCCTTCCCAGCAAGTAGCACAAAGCCTGGCATAAATTAGGTTCTTAGGGGATATTTGTTAGATAAATAAATAGACAGGAATTTTATACAAGTCAGTGGTTCACTATGTTTTCAGGTTACTAGTGTTGGGTATTGGACACAAAAAAGGGACACAGAGATTTATTTGAATCTCAGAGGAAAGGGTCGACCACTTCTTCATTCCACTAGCTTCTAAATTTTTCTAAGAATTTCCCTCTAAGTCATTCCCTGATACTTATTTTCAGTTTCTAAGCTGTAAGATAATAACTAATATACATAAAATGTTACCCCTCCCTTGGATATTTGAAATTAAAATGTGGTTCTGAAAGGTAAAAAGTCTTCCAAGGCTGAATTAATGAAGAACAATAATAATTAATATGTGCACAGAGCTTTAGGATTTTCAAAAAGAGTCCAACTTATTTTTATTTGCTTCCTACAAGAAAATGAGGCCCAGAAAGCTTAATGAGCTCTCCGAGGTCACAAAGACAGAAAGAACAGAGCCAGGGATCAAAGATGGGTGGATCTTTCCAATCTAAATGCTACACCCTTTCTTCCACAATCACAACTTCCTCTAGACACTGAACAGAAGTGTGAGAGAGCTATTTGGAGATAGGGTAGGTCTGCATGGTACCATCCAAATCACACCATGTAAGTTACTTCCTCCTCTGCCTACTGTGAAACTGTCCCTGGGGAGAAGATACGGCAATGACCCCTCTTTCTTGAAAATTCGCTAGTGAATTCCAACCTAGGGTCAATGCTAAGCTGGTTGAGTGGGTGCAGGACACTACACTGAAGGTTTATGCCCTAAGATGAGTACAAGACAAGCACAGGTACATGGTTGCCAGAGATAGAACAGTTTACATGCCAGGGCATCAACCTAACTAGAAAAGAGTGGTCTCACTCAAGGGCTGTCTTGGATGCCAATTGATGGCAGATGTGAACTCATGTCCTGGCAGGATGAGGTCCCTTCAGGATATTTATGCTGCCGGGGGAGTGCCAAAGCTAAGTTGGGCATTGGGGCCTGAAGAGATGGGGAGAGATGGATCAAGAGTTAACCCAAAGTTGGAAACCAGGTATTATTTAAATGTAAGAGACATACTATATCTAAGAGACTGGGACCAGTGAATGAAGGGGAATTACGAAGTAGGCAGGCAAGGGCCAAATGAAGGGGTATAGGCAGGATTCTGTTGTGCTGGGATTCTTTGGGAAAGTTTAAACCTTATAAACCTGAAAAGCATCTGTTCTGATCAGAGCCTCAGACAGCTGACTGGGCTGTCTGAGAATGAGAAGGTAGCCTTCTCCATTACTAATGACTCCAAACTCTAAAAAAATTCCTGGAGTCTTTTCCTGGGCCCCCTGCACAGACTAGACCCAGCCTTCCTCCGCTTCCCATTTCATACATTTGCAACCTGGAAGGCTCTCTCCTCCTTCCTTCAGCTCCTGGGATTGGCAACACACGAGAACTTGCTCTTCTGTCTGTCACTTACCCTTCCCCTACCTCGGGGAGAAAACTGTCATTGATTACAACCTTCCAAATTAAAGCTTCAGGAGACTTAAGTGAGCAATTATTATCAGCTACAAAATGCTGGGAATTTGTTATTAGGCAGCATCTCGTTGTTTACTCTGACGGCTTCTCAGCTACTCTGTGAAAGAGGAGGATGATGCCAAACCAGTCTGATGGGTTTCCTGAATTTGCAGAGTTCACAGCTGAGATGGAGTTACCCCTTAGAATTCAGGAGAGTCAATTCTTTCATCCTCCTGTCTCAAAGCAGGCTCTGAATTAAGAAAGTAGGAGTCTGGAAAATAAAAGAATATAGGAATCCCCTAATTTAAAGTTGCCTATGCGGAATAGAAAGGCAGACGTAGAGAATGGACGTGTGGACACAGCGGGGTAAGGGGAGGGTGGGATGAATTGGGAGATTAGGTTTGACATAAGTACACTACCATTTGTAAAACAGATGGCTAGTGGGAACGTGCTGTATAGCATAGGGAGCTATGCTATGTTCTGTGATGACTTAGATGGGTGGGATGGAGGGAGGAGAGAGGGGGTCCAAGAGGGAGGGGATATATGTATACATATAGCTGCTTCACTTCACTGTACAGCAGAAATTAACACAGCATTGTAAAGCAATTTTACTCCAATAAAAAAATAAAATAAAAGAGAAATCATAAGAAAAATAAATAAAGTTGCCCATGAATGGGAATTCCTAAATATCTTTGTGTCATGGTGTGAACACTTGGAGGTCAAGTCCATCCCTGTGGCTGCACACATGACAGATTGTGTCTAGAGCATGACCTTTCCTATGGTCCTGCAGTCAAACTCCTGAGTTTCACTGGATTCCTGCTTATTTTTCCAGCCTTGTTCCCCAGGTTGATGCAGTGAGTCTCTGTCAGCTTTTCAATAAAGATGAGACAGCCTAACCGGCTTCCATCGCCTCTTGCCCAGTGTGGTCAGGGCACATTCATGCCCAGTGTCCTGAGTGCTCATGAAATGCCCAAGATGCTCATTCAGCTCGAGTGGGCCAATGAGGTGTCTTCCGAGGTCACACAAAGCTGGATCTTGAAGGATATTATTGCAAGGAGAATAAGGGGGGAAGGGTGTCCTGTGGAGAATGAGCAACGAGTGCAAAGACAGGAAAATGAGAGAGAATTCGGTATGATGAAGCAATTAAAATGTTTGAGGCACTCCTGAGCATAGGGTTAATAGGTGGAGTAGTTGGAAATGAGACTGGAAAAGTGGTCAGGAGGCGTGAATCCATTGAGAGCCAATAGGAGGGACTAAGCAGGAAGTGCTACATTAGGTGCTCAGAAGTAGAGGCAGGAGGTGGGCAGGTATCTCAGAGCAGTCATCCTGGCAGGAGGACAGGAGGAGTCTGACTGCAGGCAGACAGCACTTTTCAGGTGAAGTGGCAAAGGTAAAGAAAAAGGAACAGGCTCTAACTGAAATCGACAGGGACAGAGAAGCCAGCCGGGGGTAGATTGGAATGGTGATAGAAATTAGAATAGGTGCCCTGCAGAGAAATCCTGAGGCTGCAGAAGTGAGATATATGAAAGACTGGACTGAATGAAATGCCCTTACAATAACCTCCTTCTCTTGCCCTGATTCCACATTCACATACGTATAAATCCTGGAGCTTAATAGTCAAGATTTCTCTATCTTTATCCTCATTTCCATCTAAACTTTCAATCTTCCCTATCCTCATTTCCCAGATTCTCTCTGCAGAGCCATTCTTCCTCTTTCCTCCAACACACAACCTGCAATTTTTCCATGCCATTTACCACCTGGAATCCCCTCTGTTCTGCTGTTCATTTAGCTCCCACTGACACCCAGGTGAAGCCACAAATATTCCAGAAAGACTCCCCCGATGGCTCCTGCCTTCTCCTGTCCCTCTTACTGGATGTTTCATCTGTCTATAGTCAGATGCACACAATAAACAGTTTACTAAATATACTTCCTTATTATTTCTCATCCAAGAAAACAATAACATTTTAGCTTGAGGGCAAGGACTTTGTCTTCTATATGTTTTGCTGAGCCTGTAAATTTAGCACAGGAGAGAAAAAAATAGTGGTAACCCAGAAAATACAATAGAATCTATCATTAGTATCTACAATACAATTATTAGGGCCCTATCTTGGGTACCACAGCTGAAGGCAAATTGGAGCAAATGGACAGCATCAAAAAGTCATACGAGAAAAAGTTGAAGAGAAACGTGCGGGATGTGGTGTTTGGAGAGCTGTCATGTGGTGGAGGCATTTAGACTTGTTCTGTCTTACTAAGGTGTAAAACTAGGGCATGGTTGAAAATGATAGGAAGAGGGTTTTTAGGTCAACATAAGGGGGTACTTTCTCAAGGTCAGAGCTGTCAAAGAGAGAGCTAGATGCCCCAAGAAGTTGTGAGTTCCTCTCTACTGGAGGCATCTAAGCAGAATCTTCAGGACCAATAGGAAGGGGTGTCAATATGGGATACTGGTTCAGAGCATGGGCTTTGTTTCCTGAACTATACAATGAGGATGACAGTGTTTTTCCTCAGAGAATTGATGTCAGGACTAAGTGAGATAATATATATAATGTGTTTAGCAGAGTCCATTAATGGTAGCTCTTATTATTTTGAAACAATTAATATAATAAGGAAATTTGCACAACTAATAGGGAGACATCAGATTAGATACCCTTGGAGTCTCTCCCAAACCTAAATGTCTATGACTGTAACATAAGGAGTACTTACTGGTGAATTTGGATTCACAGAGATGATACATCTTCAGTGCGGGCTGGTATCGCACAGCTTCCACTTCCCCAGTGACTTACAATGATCATTTTGGGCCCCAAGTACTAGCAAGGCAAGAATTACCAGAAATACACTGGATCTAGAAGAGCTGATCTGTAGCTTGGAGCAGGGTTATTATAATATACATACAGGTAAGAAACCAGAAATCAAAGTTACCAAGTCAAAAGCCTAATGTCAGGAATAGATTTGGGGTCAGAATCCAGACTGGTAAGACACAGATTTAAGAGCATCCAGAAATAAGAGTTTCTAGGAGACCAAATGTAAAAACCAGGCAGATAGGGCTGGTGGAGTCAGTAATGATCATTATGATAAAAATAGAAACTTCATTATGAGCAAGAGTTGCTCTACCCAGGACCCAGTGACATATTTCCGGATAGAACAGGGTTCTGGGTACCCCAGTTTAATTTGCTGATGTGCTTACTCTCCCTAGTCTGACCTTGACTCAGCCCCTGATTTTTGTTTCTCCACTCCAGTAGAAGCACTGACATCTTGAAAGGGCATGACATCTGCCACTCTGCCTGAATTACACCTACCAATCCGGGGGCACAGAAAGCTCTTCCGACAGTAGTGCTTGGGTGGCCCAGTCACCCAAGGCAGCTCCCCAGAGTGGTCTCATTTCAGCCAGAAGAGTGGCTTGGATACATGTACATCCTGGACCTTTCTATCCCACAGCTGCAAACAGCAGAGGATTTGGAAGAGTTCATGAGAAGACATGGGAACCTGTATCAGCTCAGTGAAATGGGAACCCTGTTAATAGCCCAAGGTTTCTTCCCACCTTCTCTCACTTATTTTTTTTTGAAGTGAAATCACCCTGTTATCAACGTTGGTGAGGGTTAGCCTGTTTGACTGAAGTGGTAACTTGACAAGACATGTCTTCACTGTCATTCAAATTGTGGAATAGAGCTCTTAGCATATGCTGGGTTCATTCTCTCTGCCACCTCCATCTCCTCTTTGTGAAACTTTGCCTACCCCTTGGATATATGCCTCCTTAAAGATTAAGAAGAAGATGGGGCTTCCCTGGTGGCGCAGTGGTTGAGAGTCCGCCTGCTGATGCAGGGGACACGGGTTCGTGCCCCGGTCCGGGAAGATCCCACATGCCGCGGAGCGGCTGGGCCTGTGAGCCATGGCCGCTGAGCCTGCGCGTCCGGCGCCTGTGCTCCGCAACGGGAGAGGCCACAACAGTGAGAGGCCCATGTACCGCAAAAAAAAAAAAAGAAGATTAAGAAGAAGAAGAAAAAAACCATAATCCTGAAAGTCAAGAGGGCACGTGCTTAAATCTACAATGAGTTGGTGAGTTCCTAGGAGTCAAGACAATCTTCAGTGTCAGCAGGAGCTCTCTGGAGACAGGAAGGGGCAAGAAATCAAGACAGAGTAGCACACATTCTGCTGGCAGAGGCCCCTGCCTATTTCTATAAATCAATTCCAAAGAGTTAATTCCTCATTGAGAATGATTACTGAAAGGCTCATAGACCTCGCACGACACTGGCTGATGAGGGACCAAGTCTGCTAAAATGTTTATATGATTTGTCCCAAAGGTTGAAAGCAGGGGATCAAAAACAGGGAAGACTCCTTTGTGCACTTCTGGCCGTGAGTGCTGCCCTGGCCACCCAAAACCTCAGACAAACATGCTGAACTCCAGACATTCTGGGAAACTGGGGCCAGCCAAAATCTGGATTTTGTACCAATAAAACTTAGTGATAAAGAGTATGAATTTTAAGATGATGTGGTGTGTGTGTTTGTGTGTGTGTATATATATATATACACACACACACACAAACACACACACACACAATAGAATATTACTCAGCCATTAAAAAGAATGAAATAATGCCATTTGCAACAACATGGAAGGACCTGGAAGTTATCATACAAAGTAAAGTAAGCCAGACAAAGACAAATATCATATGATATGACTTATATGTGGAATCTAAAAAAATGATACAAATGAACTTATTTGCAAAACAGATATAGACTCACAGACATAAAAAACAAACTAATGGAGCATGAGAGGTAGAGCCCTGGGTGCTCAAGGATCGTGATGAGTTGTGGCAGTGATAGGGGAGGATGGGGGTGTCAGCTGCTTCTTCTAGATGCTAGGGAATGCAGCTGGACCTGGATCCAAAGCTTTCTCTCCATATCAACAAGGCCCAGAGGACAACACCTGGCTGGAGGACCAAACAGAGTGCAGAAGGCCAGCCACCCTGTGCCTTTGGATTGGGGAATTTAACACATTTACATGTAAGCCGTGTGGCTGACGGGGTCTTGGTACTCCTGTCAGGTGTCAGATCTAAGCCTCTGAGGTGGGAGAGCTGAGTTCAGGATATGGGACCACCAGAGAACTCTGGACCCCAAGTAATATCAATCAGTGAGGGCTCTCCCAGAGATCTCTGTCTCAGTGCTAAGACCCAGCTCCACCCAATGGCCAGCAAGCTCCAGTGCTGGACACCCCATGCCAAACAAATAGCAAGACAGGAACACAAACCCACCCATTAGCAGAGAGTCTGCCTAAAATCATAATAAGTTCACAGACACCCCAAAACACACCACCGGACATGGTCCTGCCCACTAGAAAGACAGGATCCAGCCTCATCCACCAGAACTCAGGCACTAGTCCCCTCCACCAGGAAGCCTACACAACCCACTGAATAAACCTTACCCATTGGGGGCAGACACCAAAAACAATGGGAACTACAAACTGCAGCCTGTGAAAAGAGACCCCAAACACAGTAAGTTAAGCAAAATGAGAAGACAGAGATATACATAGCAGATTAAGGAGCAAGGTAAAAATCCACCAGACCAAACAAAGGATGAAGAAATAGGCAGTCTACCTGAAAAAGAATTCAGAGTAATGAGAGCAAAGATGATCTAAAATCTTGGAAAATTTTCTCCAAAATACAAGAAATGTTTAACAAGGACCTAGAAGAACTAAAGAGCAAACAAACAATGATGAACAACACAATAAATGAAATTTAAAATTATCTGGAAGGAATTAATAGCAGAATAAATGAGGCAGAAGAATGGATAAGTGACCTGGAAGACAAAATAGTGGAAATAACTACTGCAGAGCAGAATAAAGAAAAAAGAATGAAAAGAATTGAGGACAATCTCAGAGAACTCTGGGACAACATTAAATGCATCAATATTTGAATTATAGGGGTCCCAGAAGAAGAAGAGAAAAAGAAAGGAATGGAGAAAACATTTGAAGAGATTTTAGTTGAAAACTTCCCTAATATGGGAAAGGAAATAGTTAATCAAGTCCAGAAAGCACAGAGATACCCATACAGAGTAAATCCAAGGAGAAACACACCAAGACAAATATTAATCAAACTATAAAAAATTAAATACAAAGAAAAAATATTGAAAGCAGCAAGGGAAAAGCAACAAACAACATACAAGGGAATCCCCATAAAGTTATCAGCTGATCTTTCAGCAGAACCTCCGCAAGCCAGAAGAGAGTGGCAGGACATATTTAAAGTGATGAAAGGGAAAACCTACGACCGAGATTACTCTACCCAGCAAGGACCTCATTCAGATTCAATGGAGAAATTAAAACCTTTATAGACAAGCAAAAGCTAAGAGAATTCAGCACCACCAAACCAGCTTTACAACAAATGTTAAAGGAAATTCTCTAGGAACAGACCTACAATAACAAACCTAAAACAGTTAAGAAAATGGTAATAGGAACATACATATCAATAATTACCTTAAATGCAAATGGATTAAATGCTCCAACCAAAACACATAGACTGGCTGAATGGATACAAAAACAAGACCCGTAAATATGCTGTATACAAGAGACCAACTTCAGACCTAGTGACACACACAGACTGAAAGTGAGGGGATGGAAAAGGATATTCCATGCAAAGGGAAATCAAAAGAAAGCTGGCATAGCAATATTCATATCAGATAAAATAGACTTTAAAATAAAGACTATTACAAGAGACAAAAAAGGACACTACGTAATGATCAAGGGATCTATCCAATAAGAAGATATAACAATTGTAAATATTTATGCATCCAACATGGAGCACCTCAGTACATAAGGCAAATGCTGACAACCATAAAAGGGGAAATCGACAATAACACAATAATAGTAGGCGACTTAGCACCCCACTTTCACCAATGAGCAGATCATGCAAAGTGAAATAAACAAGGAAACACAAGCTTTACATAACATATTAAACAAGATGGACTTAATTGATATTTATAGGACATTCCATCCAAAAACAACAGAATACACTTTCTTCTCAAGCGCTCATGGAACATTCTCCAGGATAGATCATATCTCAGGTCACAAATCAAGCCTTGGTAAATTTAAGAAAATTGAAATCATTCAAGTATCTTTCCCAACCACAACGCTATGAGACTAGATGTCCATTACAGGAAAAAAACTGTAAAAAATACAAACACATGGAGGCTAAACAATGTACTACTAAATAATCAAGAGATCAGTGTAGAAATCAATGAGGAAATAAAAAAATACATAGAAACAAATGACAATGAAAACACGACAACCCAAAACCTATGGACTGCAGCAAAAGCAGTTCGAAGAGGGAAGTTTATAGCATTACAATCCTACCTCAGAAAACAAGAAAAATCTCAAATAAACAACCTAACCTTACAGCTAAAACAATTAGAGAAAGAAGAAGAAAAATACCCCTCAAAGATAGCATAAAGAAAAAAACATAAAAATCAGATCAGAAATAAATGAAAAAGAAATGAAGGAAACAATAGCAAAGATCAATAAAACTATAAGCTGGTTCTGTGAGAAAATTAAAAAAATTGATAAACCATTATCCAGACTCATCAAAAAAAAAAAGGGAGAAGACTCAAAGCAACAGAATTAGGAATGAAAAAGGAGAAGTAATAACTGACACTGTAGAAATACAAAGGATCATGAGAGATTACTACAAGCAACTATTTGCCAATAAAATGGACACCCTGGAAGAAATAGACACATTCGTAGAAAAGCACAACCTTCCGAGACTGAAACAGGAAGAAATAGAAAATACAAACAGACCAATCACAAGCACTGAAATTGAGACTGTGATTAAAAATTTTCCAACAAACAAAAGCTCAGGACCAGATGGCTTCACAGGCGAATTCTATCAAACATTTAGAGAAGAGCTAACACCTATCCTTCTCAAACTTTTACAAAATATAACAGAGGAAGGAACACTCACAATCTCATTCTACGAGGCCACCATCACCCTGATACCAAAACCAGATAAAGATGTCACAGAAAAAGAAAACTACAGGCCAATATGACTGATGAACATAGATGCAAAAATCCTCAACAAAATACTAGCAAACAGAATCCAACAGCACAATAAAAGGATTATAGACCATGATCAAATGGGGTTTATCATAGAAATGAAAGGATTCTTCAATATAAGCAAATCAATCAATGTGATACACCATATTAACAAACTGAAGGATAAAAACCATATGATCATCTCAATAGATGCAGAAAAAGCTTTCGACAATATTCAACACACATTTATGAAAAAAACCCACCAGAATGTCGGCATAGTGGGAACTTACCTCAACATAATAAAGGCTGTATATGACAAACCCACAGCCAGCATCATCCTCAGTGGTGAAAAACTGAAACCATTTCCTCTAAGATCAGGAACAAGACAAGGTTGTCCACTCTCACCACTATTATTCAACATAGTTTTGGAAGTTTTAGCCATAGCAATGAGAGAAGAAATAAAAGGAATCCAAATCAGAGAAGAAGAAGTAAAACTGTCACTGTTTACATATGACATGATACTATACATAGAGAAACCTAAAGATGCTACAGAAAACTAATAGAGCTAATCAATGAATTTGGTAAAGTAGCAGGATATAAAATTAATGCACAGAAAGCTCTTGTATTCCTGTACACTAATGATGAAAAATCTGAAAGAGAAATTAAGGAAACACTCCCGTTTACCATTGCAACATATAGAATAAAAAAATACCTAGGAATAAACCTACCTAAGGAGGTAAAAGACCTGTACTCAGAAAAACATAAGACACTGATGAAAGAAATTAAAGATGATGCAAACAGATGGAGTGATATACCATGTTCTTGGATTAGAAGAATCAACATTGTGCACATGACTCTACTACCCAAAGAAATCTACAGATTCAATGCAATCCCTATCAAACTGCCAATGGCATTTTTCAAAGAACTAGAACAAAAAAGATTCAGTTTATATGGAAACCCAAAAGACCCCGAATAGCCAAAGAAATCTTGAGAAAGAAAAACGGAGCTGGAGGAATCAGGTGTCCCTGACTTCAGACTATACTACAAAACTGCAGTAATAAAGACAGTATGGTACTGGCACAAAAACAGAAATATAGATCAATGGAAAACGATAGAAAGCTCAGAGGTAAACCCACATACATATGATCACATTATCTTTGATAAAGAAGGACAGAATATACAATGGAGAAAAGACAGCCCCTTCAATAAGTGGTGCTGGGAAAACTGGAATGAAATTAGAACACTCCCTAACAGCATACACAAAAATAAACTCAAAATGGATTAAAGACTGAAATGTAAAGCCAGACACTATAAAACTCTTAGAGAAAAACACAGGCACAACACTCTATGACATAAATCACAGCAAGATCCTTTTTGACCCACCTCCTAGAGGAATGGGAATAAAAACAGAAGTGAACAAATGGGACCTAATGAAACTTAAAAGCTTTTGCACAGGGCTTTCCTGGTGGCTCAGTGGTTGAGAGCCCGCCTGCCGATGCAGGGGACACAGGTTCGTACCCCGGTCCAGGAAGATTCCACATGCCACGGACTGGCTGGGCCCGTGAGCCATGGCCGCTGAGCCTGTGCGTCCGGAGCCTGTGTTCCCCAACGGGAGAGGCCACAACAGTGAGAAGCTCGCGTACCGCAAAAAAAAAAAAAAAAAAAAAAAGCTTTTGCACAGCAAAGGAAACTATAAACAAGATGAAAAGTCAACCCTCAGAATGGGAGAAAATATTTGCAAATGAAGCAACTGATGAAGGATTAATCTCCAAAATACACAAGCAGCTCATGCAGCTCAATATCAAAGAAACAAACAACCCAATCCAAAAATGGGCAGAAAACCTAAATAGACATTTCTCCAAAGAAGATATGCAGATTGCCAACAAACACATGAAAGGATGCTCAACATCACTAATCATTAGAGAAATGCAAGTCAAAACTACAATGAGGTATCACCTCACACCGGTAAGAATAGCCGTCATCAAAAATTTATGAACAATAATGCTGGAGAGGATGTGGAGAAAAGGGAACCCTCTTGCACTGTTGGTGGGAATGTAAATTGATACAGTCACTATGGAGAACAGTATGGAGGTTCCTTAAAAAACTAAAAATAGAACTACCATACGACTCAGCAATCCCACTACTGAGCATATACCCTGAGAAAACCATAATTCAAAAAGAGTCATGTACCACAATGTTCATTGCAACACTATTTACAATAACCAGGACATGGAAGCAACCTAACTGTCCATCAACAGATGAATGGATAAAGAAGATGTGGCACATATATACAATGGAATATTACTCAGCCATATAAAGAAATGAAATTGAGTTATTTGTAGTGAGGTAGATGGACCTAGAGTCTGTCATACAGAGTGAAGTAAGTCAGAAAGTGAAAAACAAATACTGTACGCTAACACATATATATGGAATCAAAAGAAAACCCAAAAAGGTTCTGAAGAACGAAGGAGAAGGACAGGAATAAAGATGCAGACGTAGAGAATGGACTTGAGGAATGGGGAGAGGAAAGGGTAAGCTGGGACGAAGTGAGAGAGTGGCATGGACATATATACACTACCATATGTAAAATAGATAGCTATTGGGAAGCAGCTGCATAGCACAGGGAGATCAACTCCGTGCTTTGTGACCACCTAGAGGGGTGGGATAGGGAGGGCATGTGGGAGTCACAAGAGGGAGGAGATATGGGGATATATGTATACGTATAGCTGATTCACTTTGTTATACAGCAGCAACTAACGTAACAATATAAAGCAATTATACTCCAATAAAGATGTTAAAAAAAACCACAACTTATGGTTACTAAAGGGGAATAGGGGAGGGATAAATTAGGAGTTTGGGATTAACATATACACATTAGTATATATAAAATAGATAACCAACAATGTCCTACTGTATAGCCCTTGGAACTATACTCAATATCTTGTAATAACCTATAAGTGAAAAGAATCTGAAAAAGAATATATATATATATATATACACACATATATATATAAAACTGAAATACTTTGCTGTACACCTGAAACTAATACAACATTGTAAATCAACTCTACTTCATTAAAAAAAAAAAAGTACGGGTTTTAAAACCAGAACCACCAGGAATTTTAGCTTGTAACCTTGGGCAAGGTATATGTCTTCTCCATCTGTAAAATGGGGATGATAATACCTATCTTGGAGTGCTCAGTGAATGGTAGCTGTTATTAATGAGCATATCAGGCATCTTCCCGGTCCCTATGGGAGACAACTGTATGAACTGGAATTGAGGGTTTATGTAAGAATCGTGTTGACCAGCCAGGGAAACAGGAAACGAAAAAAAGGATTCGACTATTAATGCTTATTTGAAATTGTGATCCTCTCCTGGGACTCGTCCTCCTTAATGCTTGGCTCAGCCCTGTTGGACCCTATCCTCTAGAGCCCTTGTAAGCACACAGGTCCCTTGGTGGGGAGGCTGGAGAGCAGGTGCATATCTGCCTCTGAGAAATCTTTGAATTTGTTGTTGGAATTCACTGCATGGTCTTCTCTGTATACATTCCCAACAAACATTTGAGTAAACAGTGTGTCAGGCATCACTCTGCACAGAAGGATACAAAGATGAAGGTGAGGTGACCCCTGTCCTGAGGACCTGCCCAGGGTGTAGGATGGATACAGACAGGGAAATGAATAGCAGGGAAGCCAGGTGAGGAGTGCTGTGATGGAGGTAAGCAGAGTGTGTACTCCATGGGACAAAGGAGGGTGTACCTCATGTGACGTAGGCTGACTCCAGAAGCCTGCCCTTCAGGGCTGGCTGAAGCTCACCTTCATTATGAAGCCTTTACCAGCCAAATAAGACTTTTTTTCCCATCCCACTGTCCCCACAGTACCACCCACCTTAGCATTTAAATATTTTGTTTCTTTTATGTTTATTTTTTTCTTCTGAACCAGAATCAAATGAGGAGTAAACTAAATGAGATGATATTCATAAAGTACCTGACACCCAGCTGATGTGCAACAAAAGCTAGTTTCCTTTTATTCCTTCCCTCCTTGAGGGCGGTGTCTATGTCATAGATTTGGTTGAACCATATGAAATTACCATTTTTGTAGGTCTAAGGTAGTTGAATGTTGGTAGTTTCATATGGTTCAAGTTCATATTTTATTCATTGACCCAAAGCTGCTTGATGGATTAATGGATTTAGCTTAGAAGAAAAAGTTTCTTCCTGGTAATGACTGAGGGAAGATGAGCGACCTTGTTCTATATATCCAGCATGATATGAACATCGAATACATGTGAGGTATACTCCAATAAAGATGTTTAAAA
This sequence comes from Aethalodelphis obliquidens, assembly GCF_003676395.1. NCBI lineage: Eukaryota > Metazoa > Chordata > Mammalia > Artiodactyla > Delphinidae > Aethalodelphis > Aethalodelphis obliquidens. The sequence continues at coordinate 9,375,451 of NW_020837990.1, forward strand.
AACAAAACAAAACAAAACAAAAAAAACCCCAACTACTTATATAACTTACATAAAAAAAAAAAAATACATGTGAGGCACCATACAAGGACCTGGGGGTGTAGAGACAGAAGGTGCCTGCTCTGCAGAAGCTGACCATCCAAAGAAGAGATAGGCAAGGAAGGTTGCAGTTCAACATGGTGACTAATGTATCAAAACTCCAAATAATGTGCTATGGAAATGCAAGAAGGGGAGTTTGATCTTGGGAAAATCTTACAGGACAGGCAGGGGGGTGTGGGAACTGAGCCTAAGAGCTGCAGAGGCATCCTTCTTAGCAAAGCTGGGCATCCGGGCACAGGGAGTAACAGAGATGGGAGAGCCACAGACAGCAGTGTTAAGGAACCAGTGGACAAATGTCTCCAAAAAAATATGAAGTCACAAATCCAAGTATGCTCTTATAGATCTTTAAAAAGAAACCAGGGCTTCTAACTGGAGAAACTCAGGGTCCGGCTTGCTAGGAAGATGAAGATCCCTCTCCCACTTGCAAAGGAGTTGATGTGCCCTCCCCCCAGGCAGAGAGTCTTCGAGGAGCTCCAGGCTGCCAGTGGCTGGAATTTCCACAGGGCCACCCTTTCCCTCCACCCTCCCATTAACTGCAAGCAATGAGCTCTGCTCCTACAGGAAAGAGGTAGTTTCTTTGTTCTCCTTCTCATGGCCACACTGCAAGCCCAGGCTCGGGACAGCAACTCTATGTCTTATTGATGTTTCCCTGGGTGGGCGAGGCAGGGGACTGGTGGCGTTCTGTCGGACACAGGCTGGATAAACCATAAATTGCTCTGGGTCATTTGTACTGGCTTCTGCCCTCCCTGCATCTCACCTCCTATCTCCAAGGGCTTCGTTAATGCAGGCAGGCTATCCCTCATCCTGACTGTCCTGGGGCCGGGCTGCATTCCTCCAACCAGGCTGAGGTTGCAGAACCTCCAAGGCGGTGACTGGAAAGGCACAGATAGGGGGAGAAATGTAGAAACTGGGAAAGCCAAGTCCCAGGGAAGAGGGGTCCCAGGCAACCCCTGGAGCATATGCATTTCCTGAATGTGGGACAGAGTTGGGGAAGAGGCCTGAGAAAGGAGGCAGGTCTCTTTATAAGTTCCTCCTGTGTGGCTGACTCTTGGAATTTTTGTATAGAATAACTACATATATACAAAATAGCATCCGTATTTTCCTAATGAAACATTTTGTCAAAGGACTTTTAGCCCGAGCTGAGCAGTCCGTTGCTTCTCAGCCCCTCCTCTTCCCCACCACCCTCATCCCAGATGAATATTTCAGCAGGGTGCCCGTGCTCTCAGTAAATATACCGGGATCAATTGTTTGCTATAGCCCCTGCTCAAATCCACCTTACATGGTAATATTTTAAAGTTGATTGGATCTTAAAATTGTAAGAGGTCCCTGGTGTCATGACTTTGCTGGCATTATCAGCTCAGCCATTGTCTTACCAAGCAATCTCTTACTGAAGCACAGGGCTCCCAGACCCCACCCCAAGCAAAGACTGCCCAGAGGGAGCTGCACCAGGCACCCACTGGGCAAGGCTCACTTAAGAATCAAGAAATGGTAAAGAATGAGGCTGCCTCTCGTAGCCCACACGCATGACCTTGGGAGTGCAGAACTCTCCTTGCAACATCAAGGGATGCTCCAGGCATCTTTCCTCCTCTCCCTTCTTTTTCCTTTCTTTTTTTTTTTTTTTTTGGATATGCCCATTGACAGTGTCATCCCTCAACTTGATAAACTTGTCAGAAGAGGAGCTCTGGGAAAGTGTGACACAGAGGTTGGAGTGATTGCAGAGTATGCAGGGAGAAGGGGCTGGGGAGATGTGGGAGGCGCCGGGACATTAGCCCGGGGACAGGCAGCTGTTCCGGGGTGTTCCTGGGCTGGAGGGCAATGCACTTCACCCCCATGGTGCACTCTTAGCAGGCCAGGACGAGGGAAAGAGAGCTTCAGGGACCAAAATGTGATGGGAATGAAGGGAGGTGTGGGTGGACAGTGCCCGCCAAAAAGCATGTGAGCCTGCATGTGCAGGCTCCGGTGTTGTGACACTGTGTGTTGCGTGTGGGAGGCATGCAGAAGACAGGCCATGTGAGGCTGTGGGGAGGTAGCTGGGCCTAAAGGCAGGATGGAAGGTGAAAGGCAAAGGGCAGTAGAACTCTCTTGATAAAGCAAACTGGAAACTATGACTTGGGTGTCTTTTTGGAACCCTTCTACTAATTTCTCCCTGAAAGATCTTTTCAGATACCCACCTGGAATCCATAATCTTCCATAATCGTGGAAGTTTACACTAAAAATTCTCCTTTGAGTATAGAGTGTAAGGAAGCTAGTGATCGCTGTACTTCTGAGCCTTACACGTTGTTTTATGTCATGGCATTTTGTTGATATTAATCGAAGAACAAAGGTTGATTCAATGAATGAAACTAACAACCTCACTTTTGCCTGACCTAATGTGCCAGGACGTGGGAAAAATCCACACTAAATGAGTAATATGGGGGAGGGGGTAGAAAGATCTGAATTTGAATACCAGCTTTGTCCAAATTACCTCTCCTCTTCAGTCCTCAGTTTTCTCATCTGTACAATGGGAGATCTGAAAATTCATCACAGAGGACATTATCCAATACTCTAACTAGTCGATAAAAATCCCAAATGCTGTCCTGGGGATCAGTGCAACAATGCAAATGAAAGACACTTGTAAATTGCAAGCACCATACAAATTCAGGAAGACAGTCCGATCTCCTCCACTGGGATGGATTCCCCTTATTATGGGCTCTTACAGCACCCTGTACTAACCCCCTCATTGCACTGACAACCCACCCCACCTTCACTTTTTTCTCTCTGGAGGGAAGGACCTGGAGATCTGTCAAAAGAACAGGTGCCCTCTTTTTTCCTGTACACTTTAGTAGTATTAAACTTCTGCCCCAGTGCCTCCAAGTGATTAGAACACATCTCAGAGGCTGCCTTGAAGAGTCGAGGTCAAGTAATTCACCTCACCTGGGAAGTGCAATAATTGCTCTATGGTGCTCTGCCTAGAGTGTGATATTTATATTATAAGATAGGATTTAGGTCTAAAAATAAGGGAAGTTGTCAGAGTTCAGGATTATTGATACAAGTGTGAGTGACAACACTGACAGCTAATGTGAAGAGCTTTAGTTGTGTCCAGGTTTCTAAATTGGGAGGGAGGTACAATTAATAAATTAGGTCACTGACAAAACCCCGGGATGGAAGGAATCCTCATCCCAGCTCACTGACTCACCTTTTTGGCCTTCACATAAAGAGAACTGCATTTTGGAAGCACCATGGAACTAAGTACATACACCTAACACACAGGGATAAAGTGGCTACTGTCATTAATATATTAAAAGTCATCGATGAGTTCTACTTAATCTATATGGTTCAATCAATAATATGGTTTAAGAAAAGTGACCCCATTATTCTCTGGAGATAACCCATGTGCAAATTATTATAACACCACGGAGTCTGGGTTGTCAGTGTGCTGTAACAGGAAACAGCAGTCAGAAGGTGGCGATTTGGGACCGTGTTCCCACTTTTGATCAACCAGTCTCGTGACCTCTGTGCCTCAGTTTCCTCAAACGCAAAATGAGGAGGTTGGACCAGAGGACCTCTAAGGTCCCATCCAGTTTTGAGATTCTGAGGTTCAATTTTGAGTATGATTTCATTGGCCTTTTTGAGGCAGACGGCATTTCAGGATCCTGCGGCGCATGTGGTCGCCATTTTGAACATCAGTGGCCTTTGTCTGGGAGACTGTCAGCTGATGGAGAGGACTGATTAATAGGATGAGAGATCACAGGGCTGACTGTTGTCACTTTCTTCTTTTCTGCAGCACTTCTCTCCTTGGGGAGCTAAATAAGACTGGTCAGTTTGGCTTTCTTTTTCTTTTTTTTTCTTCTTATTTTCTAGTTTTTATCGACACCTCCAGCAGAGATTTTGGTTTTTCATTTCCTTTCACTGCAGGTTTCAATCTTCCCCACTCCCAAAACAGTATTTCCTATCCTATTGCATTTAAAAAAAAGAAAAAGAAAAAGCTTCAAATTGGCTCTGCCTCCTTAAGCTTTTGGAAACTTTGACTGTGCATGTCTACAAAACCTAAATTTGGAGACTGTACTATTTGGTGGCATCTCTTTGCCTCAGAGAAATCTTCTAGCTTTTTTCCATTTCAAAGCCCTTGGGTCCATACAAATTCTCTTGGAGAGAGAGTTTTTTTCCCCCCTTAGCAAAAATTCAGGTTTGTCACCAGGAGAGAAGAGGGTTTTCTGTGGAAAATCTTCCTCATGCTGGTTATAAAGTCACTCACATCTCAGTGTGAACTCTGCTAACTTGCCCCCGTTGTCTTTGTGAGTGAGAAGTGAAATCCACACAAAGGTATAAAGAGCTGATCCATATAAAGATTGTTCTCTGGATTTCCATTGGGCAGCAGCTTTCTGATGACTGCATCTTTGCTGCAGACAGCTGTGTAATTTAGACAACAGCAGGGCTCCAGATGTGCTGGGACTTGCTAGGCAACAGACTTAGAAGTTTGGCCAAATCAGCCCCAGATCATCACCAGAGAAGGGGAAAATAATGCGGGGCTGGTTCAGAGTTTTTGTGGCATTCAGGGGCTGGAGGATTAACCCAGTGGACAGAAAGGCAACGAATTGGGATAGAAAGTCTATTTCTCATCCAATGTGTGAAGTATCTTCTTTGCCTGTAAGAAACTCTCATTGGAGGATAGAGCTGAAAGGGCCCACCTAGAGAGGTAGAATAGCACAATGGTTATAAATCTGGGCTCATGAGTCCAGAAGACCTCAGTTTGAATCTTGGCCCTGCCTCTGACTAGTTGTGTGACCTTGGGCTACTTTATAGAGTTGATGCTTACAAGGCAATTAGATCATACTTAACACATTTAATCATAGTAGCCCCTTCTTTTACAAGGAGGAATTTAACAACCAGCAAGACATTGTGTCTAGATGAAGATGAGCTAGTAGGAAGTAAAGATTGGTGTAAAATCCAGTTCTCCTAACTCCCCATTCAGTGTTCTTCCACTATACCAGTCTCCAAAATGGTTGAGTAACTCTCCTGAGGCGTCTGGAATTGGTCCCAAGTGAGTCTTAAGATGGAAAAGACAAATTCGAGAAAGACCCTCACTGCACTACAGTACCCAAGATGGAATTTCTCCGAGTAAGGCTCTCGTTCCTTCTGTATCTCTTCTATCCATACAGAGGATGGGAATAAAGGAACCACTAATCTTGAGAGGTAACAGGGATCCCAGAAAGAGTCATCTAAACAGTTCTCGGTGGTGTTTTTGCATAAACAAAGTAACTATTCACAGAAGTTCAGGAGAGAAAATCTGTGTGTCCTTCTTACATGAGATCTCTAACAGGGATGGTTGAGAAGATGTGTAATGGTTCTCTCTTGGGCATATTTTAGTGAGATCAGTCTGCTTCAGGGTGACCTGGCTTTTCCTTGGACTTTGCTAGAAATCAGGGAGCAAAGCTATTTGGGGCTTGTACAATTCCGGCATTCAAAGGGGAACACAGGAAAAGAGCCCCTCAGGTGGGAACAGTAGAGGAGCAGATGGTAAAAAGTGTTCTTGGTGTCTCTTGAACATTAACGCCCTGGAAACTTTGTTTTAACTTGGGTTTTTATGGTTACTTTGGGCAACCACAAAGGATAACAGAACGGTGGCAGCAGCAATGCTCGGAGAGAAGAAGCACGTGTCCTAAAGCACTTTAGGTACAAAGGCAGGTGGCTTCAGATCGACTGCAGGTTACGAAATGGAAAAACCCATTGTCGTTTTGGACTTTGCGGGGAGCCAGGAGTAAATAATACTTCTCATATAGCTTTAGCCCCATGCTATCTTAATTGCAATCTCTGGTGAGATTTGGAGTTATGCGTTTTTAACAAGCAAACCATAAAATAAGGTTTAATCTCCCCAGAGCCCTGGAGTTAATTTATCTGCCCACAGGCCAAGATCTTTTTAAAGGTTAAGAATGCTTGGATTTTCTTTCTAGGTCTCTGGGTTGGCTGGAACGCCTGCAGCTTTCTCCTACGGCTGGCAGCTGGAATCTGGCTTTCATCAGCGCTGAAGACCCAGCCCTTAGGAAGCCCTGCAATAAGAATCAGGTGTTGGATCCTAGTATCCACAAACTGGCCTGCCTCCGGATGCGGAGGAATTGGTATTCATCAGAAATATGTCTGTAGCAGAAAATACATTTGATTTAGCATCAGAAGGCCAGGGATTATCTTTGCTCTGCAATTAGGAGCTGTGGGATGTAGGGGAAATTATTTAACCTCTCTGAGCTTTAGTTTCCTCATCTGTAAAATGGGTATAATCACATCTACCCTAAAATCTTCACGGAACTCTGTGAACGTTAAATGGAATGTGAGTGGCTTTTTCTTTAATAGTAAAGCACAAAATAGTTGTTAAGCTAACTTTCCTATGTAGCTATTCAAGCAAGTGGAATTTGCTGCTTTCATCAAAGGAAGTATTTTCCATGGAGCCGTGCTGCAGAAAGAAGTCCCAGAGTATTCAGAGGATGTCTAAAACACAATCCTGGCTCCCAGCTGGCCAGCATAAGTTCACTGCCAAAATATAACGAGCACAGGTTATCACACAGCTCTAGGGTCTAACTGCAGAATTAGTACACATATATCATCTCCATCACTCAGCTCAGCAGGGCCACCTTCCCTGGTCAGAACACCTTTCCTGCCCTTGCCAACCTCAGAGGGATGCAATGACTAGTCCGGATCCATCAGTTGGGGGTGAACTCTCATCCCTCTGCAAGGCTGTGTCTCAAGGGAACAAAATCAAGGGAGGCTGCCTGCACTCTGGGTGGAGGCAGAAGTGGAGGAGCTCTGGAGAATGGGTTGATGTGGCCCATTATTGACAAACCACTCTGGGGTACCCCATCACACAGAATTCATACCCCGTGGAATATGGCATCTCCAGCTTCAAGTCATGTTACAAACTACCCACCTCTCCTTCCTCTCAACACATCCAATTCTCCCCCCACCCCCAGAAACACCTGCTGTCCTCAGCTCTGATGAGTCTTCTTTTCTGGACTGCCTCTCTCTTTTGTTTCCTGCCAAATCATTCACTTATGATATCTCAATCACAAGGCCACAGTTTCGGGAAGCCTTCCCAATTAACCACATCCCTCTATTGTCCTCATCACCCTTTACGTGCAGTCTCCCCTGGCATCTGTATCTTGAGTTGGGTTATTATGATACCCATGTACTGAAAGTCAGCATGGCCGGGGATGGGAATGGGATGGTGCTTGATCAAGGGTCCTCAGGAAAAGCCATTCTGTAGTCCATGCCATGCTCGTTGGAGCTTTGCTGGAATTGTCCACAGGGCCAGGTGCAGGAGGTAAAGAAGTTCATGCCATGGTTCTGGATTTCTCCTAAGTCACACACTGTAGTTTGTTTAAGTGTTCCTAGCTTTTTTGATGGCAAGCCGTGTGGTGAGGATAAAGGATTAGGGAGCATGTGCCAAAAGGGAGCAGAGCTGTTCCTCTAAAATATCTGTCTAATCCCATCACTCCACATCTCATAAGTCTTCCATGATGCCCCGTGACACAAAAAAGACACAAAAAAGAAAGGTCGGCTCTTCAGCCTGGTAGACCAGGTCTTGCTCTGCTGCGGCGTCCTCTCTGCAGGGCCTCTCCGTCCCTCCCCTCAGCTCCCCTTGGGCCCCAACGATACCTTCAGGGTTAAAGTACCCCAGACTTGCTGCTACACGAGGCATAGCCCCCAACAGCAACTTCCGCCTGTTGCCTCTCTGTCTGGAACATTCCTCTTGCCATCTTTCCAGCCTCCCAAATGTCATGCAGAAATGGCACATCCCCGAGGCTTTTATCAGGCCTCCCCAAGCTGGAATCAGATCTGCCTTCCTGATGCTCCCGGAGCGTGTGGTTTTTTCTCGTACAGTTGGGCGCCACCACCGGCGAGGCTGGGAACCTCTGGCATTCAGGGACTCCTTCCCACCTTCCAGCCTGATGTCCGGCACCCAGGAGTCGTCATCACATCCCATGTATGGAGTTGAGTTGCAGTTGCTGAATTAAGCTGCAGGACCTCAGGATAAACCCCGCTACCTGCCCAGCTCTGCTACGCCACCCTGCCCTTCCCATCCCTGTTTCAGCACCTATTTCTTCAGGGATTTGCAGGCCAGGTGGGAAGCTAAGGCCTTCTGTTGGAGACCTGCTCCTGCCTCCTTGGCCTGAGACAGGAGGGGGCAGCTGCTGAAGGAGGAACCAGGAGAGGGAACCTGCATCCTTCTCTACCTCCTTCTATGCCTCTTCCATTTGCCTTTGTCTGTGGCTTCGGAGCTATTTGAGAGACACCTTGAGACAGCTGGAGAAACAGCAATAATCCAATTAGAGCGTCTGACACTCTGGGCTGGTGGCAGTTGGTGGAGAGGAGGTGGACATACCAGGGCTGTTTCTGGTTTGGTCTGTGATATGTTTTCCTGGCTGTCGATACCTACAGGGAAAACACCAGCAGTCAGATTCGCAGATAAAAACCAGTGGCCTCTGCTTCCTCCCTGGGGTGTTCTCATGAGAAATTGGTTTCTGGGCAAGGAGGGGACAAGATGCCTTCCTTTTCTTTCCCCACCTCCATGGCATTCAGAGGGGCTTGAAAGAGAAACTCTTGGAGGGAGGGAAAGAGTAAATCAGAGGAACCAGCAGGTTTGAAAGTCAAAACTGTCTCCCCAGCTGAGGGAGTTTTTTCAGGGTGAGGGACTGATTCCTCCCTCCTTTCCTGATCATCCCTCTCCACTGCTGCTACCCGTGCTGCACTTTCCCACTTTCTTCTCTTCCTTTCTCCTTACATCTTTGGTCACTGTTCCCTCTCTGAGAATTTCAGGGGGTCCTCTGGGCCCAAACGAAGCACAGGAACTGTCCCCTGGAAATTAGAACAGAAGAACCCACGATCCAACCGTTACACTTTTCATTAAGGATATCAAAGCTCATGGCGAAAAGTCGTTGATGGATTTGTTATCTCCCGGGAGCAGTGTGCTGCCACTCCCCCAATCATCCCTGGCTCCCAGCACCCCTCCCATTCCAACTTATGTCCCCCTCACCCAGCTGTCAGCCCTGTCACCCCATCAACCCCTTCCCAGATGCACCTGAGCTGTCGCCTCCAGCCCCCCAACCTGCCTGCGGCCACGGCTCCCCCACATCCCACGCCAGGCGGGCTTGACTGTGTGGTAGCTGGGAAAAGGGAAATGCTCTTCCCTTCATTATCAGAAAGAGTTTTATTCTGACTGAAGTGAACAATATGAAGAGACACTACAGAGCCCTGGCGGAGGATGAAAAGTTTCTTATATCCACAGAGCCGCACTTCAAAGTGTCCTGTGAGAAGGTTCCACTTTAATTAGGGGGAGGAAATTGCCATGTAACTTAATTAATATCAAAAACATTTTTTTTTACTTAAATACAAGAAAAAGAGATGGCTCCACAGAGAGGGAGAAAGGAACTGACAGCAAATCTGGACATGCCTGTGCATGGACAGCATAACAATAAACTTTGTTTTGAATGACTCCACATACATTTTAGGTTGATTAAGAACTTGAAAACCACAGTGGGCTCTCTGTGGAATGGAGGTTTTCATTTTCTATGCCAGGGCTGGCCTTTGTACAAAATAAGGTGAAGACCTGAGATAGTTATCTGGACATCTCAGAAGAGAAACACAGAGATCCTGTTTTATTTCAATGATTTAAGAAGTACTTGGAGAGAGTGGTTTGGAGAGCTGCGTCATCTGGCTCCTTCATGCCCTCCCAGGAGTCTTTTATGGGCACTGCCCCTCCTGCAGGGCTCTGCAGCCCTGTCATCACATCACACCTTCCTTCCTCCCAACCCTTCTGGGAAGACTTCTGGGCATTTGCCTGGTTTTTCCTCTCTTTCCACAATCAACCCATCATATCCATTCAGGCTCCTAATTACCTCTCAAATCTGTCCTCTTCGTTGTTGCCGGCATAGGCAGGGCCACCTCCTATCTCTCCCAAAGGATCTCCAAGTAGGCTCCTAGCTGGTCTTTCTGTTTTCCCTCTTGTCCACTGGAGTCTATTCTCTACCCAGCAGCCAGAGTGATCTTTTATAAGACAAAGTCATGCCATTCCTCTGCTCAAATCATTTCAATGGCTTCCCGTCACTCTTAAGATTCCTTAACAAGGACCACAAGGCATCATATGGTTTGGCTTCTGCCTAAGCCTTTCACCCTTGTTTTCACCGTAGCAGGAGTCTTAGTGTCTTGGTCACAGTATTCCTTCTGTTTGGAATATTCTCCACACCTCCTCCACCCACTGGACCTTGGCCTAACTTCTTCTATACATCTTTTGAGTCACAACTTAAGTATCATTTACTCTGGGAGGAATTCGAGACACTCACCCCCCCCAACACACACACACACACACACACACACACACACACACACACCCCAAAGTGAAATCCCCATGTGGCAATGCTCACGTGGGCTACTACATTTCTTCTTAACACACATTGGAACTGTAATCAACTAATTGTTTGCACCAACAGGGTTTGATATTTATCTTTTGCCCTGGACTGTAAGCCAGGGAGAAACAGAGATAAAGTCTATTTTGTCACACGTGTTTGGTGAGCTGCCTGCACGTCATCATAGCAGACACTGATCTAATCTCTCTCAGGGCATTTCAATCTCATAACAAACTGATAAAGTATGTAATTCTGCTAAACCCATTTTACAGAAGTAGAATATTAAGCACAGAGGTTAGATGTTAGCCAAAGTCATACATGGTAGCAGATGGTGGGTAGTCTGGCTCCTGCTATTTTTTTTTTTTTTTTTTTTTTGCGGTACGTGGGCCTCTCACTGTTGTGGCCTCTCCCGTTGCCGAGCACTGGCTCCAGAAGTGCAGGCTCAGCGGCCATGGCTCACGGGCCCAGCCGCTCCGTGGCATGTGGGATCCTCCCGGACCAGGGCACGAACCCGAGTACCCTGCATCGGCAGGCGGACTCTCAACCACCGCGTCACCAGGGAAGCCCTGCATCCTGCTTTTTATCACTGGGGTATGCTCACATGGAGGAGAATATTCATTTGTGGAAAGCAAGGAAGGAGGGAGGGAGGGAGGGAGGGTGTTAGAGGGGGAGGGTAGAAGTAAGGAAGGAATAACTGGCCTAGCAATAGTTGCAGAAGTAACCAGTGGTACCAGGCATAATCCTATGGACCCAGTCCTCAACTCATGCAGGTACCCATTCCTACTTAGCACAATATGTCTTTAACATTCCCAGGAAAGATCCCAGCCTCATGAGTTTTCCTAGATACACCTCTTTATAGAATGAGCATAATCTGAGGATGTCTTGAGAAAGTTAAGATGATTTTTCTCAGCAATTTTTCTCTCCCCATTCTTTGCCTTCATCCCAACTTCTAGCCCACAAATTTCCTCCAACATGAGGAGAGGCAATAAATTTATACAGTTGGACCAACAGTTTCCAAACTGTGCACCAAGGTGTCCTGGGTCACACAGTGAACAGTGAACTCACACAGGATGTCTTAATTTTCGGAGGGTAACACAGAGATACTCAGCACCTGCCAGATGCTGAGCAAATTGCTAATGCAAGGAAGTTTACAGTTTTGGCATTAGATCTCACAATTTCCTTTCAATTGGGTCATATCTTTAGGAGGGCAGGTTTTCTGTGGTTGTTGTGATAAAAAGCAAGTACTGCACAAAAATCAATGTACAACAACAAGTAAAGGCAGTATTGTCCAAGGTTCAAAAAGTTGTGGAGTTCTCAACAAGTACACACATCCCATTAGTAAATAATTATAATTATTTAAGAACAAAATAACCAACAAACAAAAGTCCAGGACCAGATGGCTTCACAGGTGAATTCTATCAAACATTTAGAGAAGAGCTAACACCCATCCTTCTCAAACTCTTCCAAAAAATTGCAGAGGAAGGAACACTCCCAAACTCATTTGACAAGGCCACCATCACCCTGATACAAAAATCAGACAAAGATACTACAAAAAAAAAAAAAAGAATATTACAGACCAATATCACTGATGAATATAGATGCAAAAATCCTTAACAAAATACTAGCAAACAGAATCCAATAAAACATTAAAAGGATCATACACCATGATCAAGTGGGATTATCCCAGGGATGCAAGCATTCTTCAATAAATGCAAATCAATCAGTGTGATACACCGTATTAATAAATTGAAGGATAAAAACCATATGATCATCTCAATAGATGCAGAAAAAGCTCTTGACAAAATTCAACACCCATTTATGATAAAAACTCTCCAGGAACTAGGTATAGAGGGAAACTACCTCAACATAATAAAGGCCATATATGACAAAACCACAGCCAACATCATTCTCAATGGTGAAAAACTGAAAGCATTTCCTCTAAGATCAGGAACAAGAAAAGGATGTCCACACTTTCCACTATTATTCAACATAGTTTTGGAAGTCCCGGCCGTGGCAATCAGAGAAGAAAAAGAAATAAAAGGAATCTAAATTGGAAAAGAAGAAGTAAAACTGTTACAGTTTGCAGATGACATGATACTAACAAAAGATCAGAAAGAAATATTAAGGAAATAATCTCATTCATCATTGCAACAAAAAGAATAAAACACCTAGGAATAAACCTACCTAAGGAGGTAAAAGGCCTGTAATCAGAAAACTATAAGACACTGATGAAAGAAATCAAAGATGACACAAACAGATGGAGAGATATACCATGTTCTTGGATTAGAAGAATCAACATTGTGAAAATGACTATACTACCCAAAGCAATCTACAGGCTCAAGGCAATCCCTATGAAATTACCAATGGCATATTTTACAGAACTAGAACAAAAAATCTTAAAATTTGTATGGAGACATGAAAGACCCTGAATAGCCAAAGCAGTCTTGAGGGAATAAAAAATGCAGCTGAAGGAATCAGACTCCCTGACTTCAGACTATACTACAAAGCTACAGTAATCAAAACAGTATGGTACTGGCACAAAAACAGAAAGATAGATCAATGGAACAGGATAGAAAGCCCAGAGATAAACCCATGCACATATGGTCACCTTATTTTTGATAAAGAAGGCAAGAATATACAGTGGAGAAACGACAGTCTCTTCCATAAATGGTGCTGGGAAAACTGGACAGCTACATGTAAAAGAATGAATTTAGAACACTCCCTAACACCATACACAAAAATAAACTCAAAATGGATTAAAGACTGAAATGTAAGGCCAGACACTATAAAACTCTTAGAGGAAAACATAGGCAGAACACTCTATAACATAAATCACAGCAAGATCCTCTTGATCCACCTCCTAGAGAAATGGAAATAAAAACAAAAATAAACAAATGGGACCTAATGAAACTTAAAATCTTTTGCACAGCAAAGGAAACCATAAACAAGACCAAAAGACAACCCTCAGGGTCTTCCCTGGTGGTGCAGTGGTTGAGTCCACCTGTCGATGCAGGGGACATGGGTTTGTGCCCCGGTCCGGGAAGATCCCACATGCCGTGGAGCTATTGGGCCTGTGAGCCATGGCTGCTGAGCCTGCACATCTGGAGCCTGTGCTCCACAATGGGAGAGGCCACAACAGTGAGAGGCCCACATACAGCAAATAAAAAAAAACAAAAAAAAAAACAAAAAAAAAAACAAACTAAAAATTGAATTACCATATGACCCAGCAATCCCACTAGTGGGCATATACCCAGAGAAAACCATAATTCAAAAAGACACATGCACCCCAGTATTCATTGCAGCACTATTTACAATAGCCAGACCATGGAAGCAACCTAAATGCCCATTGACAGACAAATGGATAAAGAAGTTGTGGTACATATATACAACTACAATTACTCAACTATAAAAAGGAACGATTGGGGTCTTTTGGAGAGATGTGAATGGACCTAGAGACTGTCATACAGAGTGAAGTAAGTAAGAGAAAAAAATGTATCGTATATTAAAGCATATATGTAGAATCTAGAAAAATGGTACAGATGAACAGGGTTACAAGGCAGAAATAGAGACACAGAAGTACAGAACAAAGGTATGGACCCCAATGGGGGAAAGTGGGGTAGGGGGGATGAATTGTGAGATTGGGATTAACATATATACACTAATATGCATAAAATAGATAACTAATAAGAACCTGCTGTAGAGGAGACCTTCAATATGGTGGAGGAGTAAGACACGGAGATCACCTTCCTCCCCACAAATATATCAAAACTACATCTACATGTGGAACAACTCCTACAGAATACCTACTGAACACTGTCAGAAGAACTCAGACTTCCCAAAAGGCAAGAAACTCCCTGTACCTGGGTAGGGCAAAAGAAAAAATAAAAAACGGAGACAAAGGAATAAGGACAGGACTTGCACCAGTGGGAGGGAGCTGTGAAGGAGGAAAGGTTTCCACACACTAGGAAGCCACTTCGCAGGCAGAGACTGCGGGTGGTGGAGGGGGGAAGCTTCAGAGCCACAGAGGAGAGCACAGCAACAGGGGTGTGGAGGGCAAAGCAGAGAGATTCCCGCACAGAGGATCAGTGCCAACCAACACTCACCAGCCTGAGAGGCTTGTCTGCTCATCCGCCGGGGCGGGTGGGGGCTTGGAGCGGAGGCTCGGGCTTCGGAGGTCAGAACCCAGGAAGAGGACTGGGGTTGGCTGCATGAACACAGCCTGAAGGGGGCTACTGCACCACAGCTAGCCGGGAGGGAGTCCAGGAAAGTCTGGACCTGCCTAAGAGGCAAGAGACCATTGTTTCAGGGTGCAGGAGGAGAGGAGATTCAGAGCACTGCCTAAATGAGCTCCAGAGATGGGTGCGAGCCACAGCAATCAGCGCGAACACCAGAAATGGGCATGAGATGCTAAGGTTGCTGCTGCAGCCACCAAAAAGCTGTGTGACTTGTGCAAGCACAAGTCACTATCCACATCTCCCCTCCTGGGAGCCTGTGTAGCCCACCACTGCCAGGGTCCCACGATCCAGGGAAAACTTCCCCAGGGGAACACATGGTGTGCCTCAGGCTAGTGCAGTCACATCAGCCTCTGCCGCTGCAGGCTCACCCAGCATCCATACTCCTCCCCCCCAACCCCCCGCCTGAGGGAGCCAGAGTCCCCTAATCAGCTGCTCCTTTAACTCCATCCTGTCCGAGCAAAGAACAGATGCCCTCAGGGGACCTACACGCAGAGGCAGGTCCAAATCCAAAGCTGAACCCCAGGAGCTGAGCGAAAAAAGAAGAGAAAGGGAAATTTTCCCCAGCAACCTCAGGAGCAGTGGATTAAATCTCCACAATCAACTTGATGTATGCTACATCTGTGGAATACCTGAAAAGACAACGAATCAACCCAAAATTGAGATGGTGGACTTGGGGAGCAACGATATATATATATTTTTTCCTTCTTCTCTTTTTGCAAGTGTGTATGTGTATGCTTCTTTGTGTGATTTTGTCTGTATAGCTTTGCTTTTACCATTTGTCTTAGGGTTCTGTCTGTCTTTTTTTCTTTTTTTTTTTTTAGTATAGCTTTTAGCAATTGTTATCATTGGTGGATTTGTTTTATGCTTTGGTTGCTCTCTTCTTTCTTTTTTTCCTTTTTTTATTGCTTTTTAATTCTTTATTTTTAATAATTACTTTTATTTTATTTTTTCTTTCTTTCTTTCTTTTTTTCCCACTTTTCTTCTGAGACGTGCGGCTGACAGGATATTGGTGTTCTGGCTGGGTGTCAGGCCTGTGCCTCTGAGGTGGGAGAGCCAAATTCAGGACATTGGTAGACCAGAGACCTCCTGGCTCCACATGATATCAAATGGCAAAAGCTCTCCCAGAGATCTCCATCTCAATGATAAGACCCAGCTCCACTCAACGACCAGCAAGCTACAGTGCTGGACACCCTATGCCAAACAACTAGCAAGACAGGAACACAACCCCACCCATAAGCAGAGAGACTGCCTAATATCATGATAATTTATGTTTGGGGTCACAGACACCCCAAAATACATCTTCGGACGTGGTCCTGCCCACCAGAAAGACAAGATCCAGCCTCATCCACCAGAACACAGGCACTAGTCTCCTACACCAGGAAGCCTACAAAACCCACTAGACCAACCTTAGCCACTGGGGGCAGACACCAAAAACAACGGGAACTATGAGCATGCAGCCTGTGAGAAAGAGACCCCAAATGCAGTAACTTAAGCAAAATGAGAAGACAGACAAACAAACAGCAGATGAAGGAGCAAGGTAAAAACCCACCAGACCAAACAAATGAAGAGGAAATAGCAGTCTACCTGAAAAAGAATTCAGAGTAATGATAGTAAAGATGATCCAAAATCTTGGAACTAGAATGGAGAAAATATAAGAAACGTTTAACAAGAACCTAGAAGAAGAGCAAACAAACAGTGATGAACAACCCAATAAATGAAATTAAAAATTCTCTAGAAGGAATCAATAGCAGAATAATTGAGGCAGAAGAATGGATAAGGGACCTGGAAGATAAAATAGTGGAAATAACTACCACAGAGCAGAATAAAGATAAAAGAATGAAAAGAATTGAGAACAGTCTCAGAGACCTCTGGAACCACATTAAAAGCACCAACATTGGAATTGTAGGGGTCCCAGAAGAGGAAGCGAAAAAGAAAGAGACTGAGAAAATATTTGAAGAGATTATAGTTGGAAACTTCCCTATATAGGAAAGGAAATAGTTAATCAAGTCCAGGAAGCACAGAGAGTCCCATACAGGATAAATCCAAGGAGAAACATTCCAAGACACATATTAATCAAACTATCAAAAATTAAATACAAAGAAAAATTAAAATCAGCAAGGAAAAAGCAGCAAGTAACATAAAAGGGATTCCCCATAAGGTTATCAGCTGATTGTTCAGCAGAAACTCTGCAAGCCAGAAGAGAGTGGCAGAACATATTTAAAATGATGAAAGGTAAAAACCTACAATTGAGATTACTCTACCTAGCAAGGATCTCATTCAGATTTGAGGGAGAAATTAAAACCTTGCAGACAAGCAAAAGCTAAGAGAATTCAGCACCACAAAACCAGCTTTACAACAAACGCTAAAGGAACTTCTCTAGGTAGGAAACACAGGAGAAGGAAAAGACCTACAATAACAAACCCAAAATCATTAAGAAAATGGTAATAGGAACACGCATATCGATAACTATCTTAAATGTAAACGGATTAGGGACTTCCCTGGTGGTGCAGTGGTTGAGAGTCCGCCTGCTGATGCAGGGGACACGGGTTCGTGCCCCGGTCCAGGAAGATCCCATGTGCGGTGAAGCGGCTGGGCCCATGAGCCATGGCCACTGAGCCTGCGCGTATGGAGCCTATGCTCTGCAATGGGAGAGACCACAACAGTGAGAGGCCTGCATACCACACACACACACACACACACAAAATATATATATATATATATATATATATATATATATATATATATATATATGGATTAAATGTTCCAACCAAAAGAAATAGACTGGCTGAATGGATAACAAAAACAAGACCCATATATATGCTGCCTACAGGAGACCCACTTCAGACCTAGGGACACATACACTGAAAGTGAGGGGATCAAAAAAAAATATTCCATGCAAATGGAAATCAAAAGAATGCTGGAGTAGCAATTCTCATATCAGAAAAAATAGACTTTAAAATAAAGACTATTACAAGAGACAAAGAAGGGCACTATAATGATCAAGGGATCAATCCAAGAAGAAGTTATAACAATTGTAAATATTTATGCACCTGACATAGGAGCACCTTAATACATAAGGCAAATGCTAACAGCCATAAAAGGGGAAGTTGACAGTAACACAACCATAGTAGGGGAGTTTAATATCACACTTTCAACAATGGACAGATCATCCAAAATGAAAATAAATAAGGAACACAAGCTTTAAATGATACATTAAACAAGATGGGCTTAATTGATATTTATAGGACATTCTATCCAAAAACAACAGAATACACTTTATTCTCAAGTGCTCATGGAACATTCTCCAGGATAGATCATATCTTGGGTGACAAATCAAGCCTTGGTGAATTTAAGAAAATTGAAATCGTATCAAGTGTCTTTTCTGACCACAACGTTATGAGACTAGATATCAATTACAGGAAAGAGTCTGTAAAAAATACAAACACATGAAGGCTAAATACACTACTTAATAACCAAGAGATCACTGAAGAAATCAAAGAAGAAATTTAAAAAAATACCTAGAAAATAATGACAATGAAAACACGATGACCCAAAACCTATGGGATGCAGCAAAAGCAGTTCGAAGAAGGAAGTTTATAGCAGTATAATCCTACCTCAGGAAACAAGAAACATCTCAAATAAACAGCCTAACCTCACACATAAAACAATCAGAGAAAGAAGAACAAAGAAAACACAAAGTTAGCAGAAGAAAAGAAATCATAAAGATCAGATCAGAAATAAATGAAAAAGAAATGAGGGGAAACAAGAGCAAAGAAAAATAAAACTAAAAGCTGATTTTTTAAGAAGATAAACAAAATTGATAAACCATTAGCCAGACTCACCAAGAAAAAAAAGGGAGAAGACTCAAATCAACAGAATTAGAAATGAAGACATAGAAGTAAAAACTGACACTGCAGAAATACAAAGAATCATGAGAGATTACTACAAGCAACTATATGCCAATAAAATGGACACCCTGGAAGAAATGGACAAATTCTTAGGAAAACAAAACCTTCCAAGACTGAACCAGGAAGATATAGAAAATATAAACAGACCAATCACAAGCACTGAAATTGAGACTGTGATTAAAAATCTTCCAACATGGGCTTCGCTGGTGGCGCAGTGGTTGAGAGTCCGCCTGCGGATGCAGGGGACACGGGTTTGTGTCCCGGTCCAGGAGGATCCCACATGCCGTGGAGTGGCTGGGTCCGTGAGCCCTGGATGCTGGGCCTGCGCGTCCGGAGCCTGTGCTCTGCAACGGGAGAGGCCACAACAGTGAGAGGCAGGTGTACCGCAAAAAAAAAAAAAGAAAATCTTCCAATAAAAAAAAGCCCAGGACCAGATGGCTTCACAGACGAATTCCATCAAACATTTAGAGAAGAGCTATCACCTATCCTTCTCAAAGTCCTGCAAAATATAGCAGAGGAAGGAACTCTCCCAATATCATTCTATGAAGCCACCATCACCCTGATACCAAAAACAGAAAAAGATGTCACAAACAAAGAAAACTACAGGCCAATATCACTGATCAACATAGATGCAAAAATCCTACTAGCAAACAGAATCCAACAGCACAATGAAAGGATCATAGACCATGATCATGTGGGAATGCAAGGATTCTTGTGCACCTGACATAGGAGCACCTTAATACATAAGGGAAATGCTAACAGCCATAAAAGGGGAAATTGACAGTAACACAACCATAGTAGGGGAGTTTAATACCACACTTTCACCAATGGACAGATCATCCAAAATGAAAATAAATAAGGAACACAAGCTTTAAATGAAGGAATGCAAGGATTCTTCCATATACGCAAATCAATCAATGTGATACACCATATTGAAGGTTAAAACTGAAGGATAAAAACCATATGATCATCTCAATAGATGCAGAAAAAGCTTTCAAACAAAACTCAACACTGATATATCATAAAAAGCCTCCAGAAAGTAGGCATACAGGGAACATTCCTCAACATAATAAAGGCCATATATGACAAGCCCACAGCCAACATCATTCTCAATGGTGAAAAACTGAAACCATTTCCACTAAGATCCAGAACAAGACAAGGTTGCCCACTCTCTACACTATTATTCAAAATAGTTTGGAATTGTTAACCACAGCAATCAGAGAAGAAAAAGAATCCAAATTGGAAAAGAAGAAGCGAAACTGTCACTGTTTGCAGGTGACATGATACTATACATAGAGAATCCTAAAGATGCTACCAGAAAACTACTAGAGCTAATCAGTGAACTTGGTAAAGTAGCAGGATACAAAATTAATGCACAGAAATCCCTTGCATTCCTATACACTAATGATGAAAAATCTGAAAGAGAAATTAAGAAAACACTCCCATTTACCATTGAAACAAAAAGAATAATATACCTAGGAATAAACCTACCTAAGGAGACAAAAGACCCATATGCAGAAAACTATAAGACACTGATGAAAGAAATTAAAGATGATACAAACAGATAAAGAGTTATACCATGTTCTTGGATTGGAAGAATCAACATTGTGAAAATGACTATACTACCCAAAGCAATCTACAGGTTCAACCTTATCAAACTACCAATGGCATTTTTCACAGAACTAGGACAAAAAATTTCACAATTTGTATGGAAACACAAAAGACCCCGAATAGCCAAAGCAATCTTGAGAAAGAAAAATGGAGCTGGAGGAATCAGGTTCCCTGACTTCAGACTACACTACAAAGCTACAGTAATAAAGACAGTATGGTACTGGCACAAAAACAGAAAGATAGATCAATGGAACAGGATAGAAAGCCCAGAGATAAACCCATGCACATATGGTCACCTTATCTTTGATAAAGAAGGCAAGAATATACAGTGGAGAAAAGACAGCCTCTTCAATAAATGGTGCTGGGAAAACTGGACAGTTACATGTAAAAGAATGAAATTAGAGCACTCCCTAACACCATACACAAAAACAAACTCAAAATGGATTAAAGACTGAAATGTAAGGCCAGACACTATAAAACTCTTAGAGGAAAACATAGGCAGAACACTCTATGACATAAATAACAGCAAAATCCTTTTTGACCCACTTCCCAGAGAAATGGAAATAAAAACAAAAATAAACAAATGGGACCTAATGAAACTTAAAAGCTTTCACACAGCAAAGGAAACCATAAACAAGATGAAAAGGTGACCCTCAGAATGGGAGAAAATATTTGCAAATGAAGCAACTGATAAAGGATTAATCTCCAAATTTTCAAGCAGCTCATGCAGCTCAATATCAAAAAAACAAAAAACTCAAACCAAAAATGGACAGAAGACCTAAACAGACATTTCTCCAACAAAGATATACAGATTGCCGACGAACATATGAAAGAATGCTCAACATCACTAATCATTAGAGAAATGCAAATCAAAAGCACAATAAGGTTTTACCTCACACCAGTCAGAATGGCCATCATCAAAAATCTACAAACAATAAAGCTGGAGAGGGTGTGGAGTAAAGGGAACACTCTTGCACTGTTGGTGGGAATGTAAATTGATACAGCCACTATGGAGAACAGTATGAAGGTTTCTTAAAAAGCTAAAAATAGAACTACCATACGACCTAGCAATCCCACTACTGGGCATATACCCTGAGAAAACCATAATTCAAAAAGAGTCATGTACCACAATGTTCATTGCAGCTCTATTTACAGTAGCAAGGACATGGAAGCAACCTAAGTGTCCATCGACAGATGAATGGATAAAGAAGATGTGGCATATATATGCAATGGAATATTACTTAGCCATCAAAAGAAAAGAAATTGAGTTATTTGTAGTGAGGTGGATTTACTTAGAGTCTGTCATACAGAGTGAAGTAAGTCAGAAAAAGAAAAACAAATACAATATGCTAACACATATATATGGAATCTAAAAAAAAAAAAAAAAAATGTCATGAAGTACCTAGGGGCAGGATGGGAATAAAGAAGCAGACCTAGCAGAGAATGGACTTGAGGACACAGGGAGGGGGAAGGATAAGCTGGGACAAAGTGAGAGAGTGGTATGTACATATATACACTACCAAATGTAAAACCGATAGCCAATGGGAAGCAGCCGCATAGCACAGGAAGATCAGCTCAGTGCTTTGTGACCACCTAGAGGGGCGGGATAGGAAGGGTGGGAGGGAGGGAGACCCAAGAGGGAAGAGATATGGGGATATATGTATATGTATAGCTGATTCACTTTGTTATAAATCGGAAACTAACACACCATTGTAAAGCAATTGTACTCCAATAAAGATGTTAAAAATCAATCAATCAATCAATCAATCAATCTAAGGACATGAATTTGAAAAGAAAAAACAAAGACCAACAACAAACTTGCTGTATAAAAAATAAAATAAAATTCTCAAAATTTTTTCAAAAAAACAAAAAGAACAAAATAAAAATGTTTTTCCCTTTCTTTTGTATTTTTTCAAATTGTTATTACATTCTTAGGACATTAATACTTCTTACGTTGTTTGACCCTAGCTACTTAAAAAATGGAACTGTTAGTTCTTTTGGCCTCCAGGTACCATAAAAACTAGTGAGACCAAAGATGCTGTGAACCAAGAAAGGATTGTGATCTATGCAGTAGAGGGTCCAAGGAATTGGTGTTGAGATTGACATACTAATATGGCAGAGGGGGAAAAGACCACTCCCCTTACATAGGACCACCTGGAAGACGACACAATTGTCCTCGAGGGTGACGTCATCTTGACAGATTACAGTACTTTACAGTGAGTTAAGGGGGAAGGGAAGAAGCAGGCCTACTGGGGGCTCGCCCACCTGCTCTGTGCACCAGGCTCCTCTCTGGACATGTGCACACCCATCTGCAGGCAGACCCCACAGCCACCCAGCTCGCTTGAAGGACTGTTTTGTAATTGACACTATCTCCAGTGCCTTCGGGGAGCACTGCCTCGAGCCAGAGGTCTCTCCACAACAGCAAAGAAAAGCCTCTTAACCTCCTGCGGTTCACTCAAGGCCGTCTGTTATCGGCTCCAATGTGAGGTCGGCCACCTCCCACTCCAGAGTGCTCATTGGAAACAGGCTTAGCAGGTGGACAAAACCGACAAGATGACAAGCGCTGGTAAACTGCAGCACGCAGGTTGTCGTAACACATGCTTAGGACCTTCCTTCTCCTGGGTTCCCCGAGCCGCTAGCGTGGCCGCCAGAGGAGTAACCTTGCACCTCCCCATTCCAGAAGCTGCTGTGCGGTCCCCGGTGCTCTGAGGCCTCGGCCAGAACGGAGACAAGGACTGGCGAGTACTTCCGGGTCCTCCAAGGCTCTCTCTTAGTGGGGCTTCTCCTTCAAAGCCTGGGTCCTCCCAGATAGGGAGACAAAGACCCACAAGAGGGAAAGCTTTGGGTTGATTTCAGATGCCTATCCACTCAGGCATTCCCACGTGCCAGGCACTATTCACCTTTCTCAGCACCTCTTCCCCAGGAGCTCAGTGACGCCCTACCCCAGATGCTTGGTTTAAAGCAGCTGTAGTCTCTCAGTTGTTTCTCATGGTGCGCTGCACACCTGAAAGGTAACAAATGGAGAGAAGTGAGTGGTCGGATCCCGTGGAGGTGTCCGCTTAGCCTCCTATAACAGCTTTCTCCCTTCTCCAGTCCAGGAGGGCTTAGAATGAGCTGTTCAGATCCTCATTCTCTCTTCCCCCACCTTGAAGGACCTGGGTCAAGCAGAGGGAGGCAAACCCAGGCCAGGCTCTCACCCTGCACTGCCCCAAAGCCGAAAGTCTGGTTCTGTTTCCTGCCTGGGAGGCACAGACCTAGAGGGAAGTGGAGAGGAAGGGCGAGACAGACGGGGCAACAGCTGTCAGTGCCCCAGAGGCCTGCATTCAGGAGACCCATAGTTCGGCATCCCACCAGAGTGGACCTACTACTGGGAGAATCTACCTCATTTCATCAGAGCCAGAGATGTCTGTCTCCAGCTGCCATATCGTCATCCTCCCAGCTGTAGGACTTACTATAATTTCATACAGTTCTGTAGACAGATATTGAAAAGGCATCTGGAAAAATTGATAGCATATCAAGGCAAAGATTTCATAAAAGTCATTTTTTAAATATCCAGCCATAGGTACCAGCATGCAGTCCTCGCAGACACATGTTCAAGGTCCCCAAAGGCCTTTTTCCTGATCTCAGAGCGCCCCCTTTGGAAATGAGGCTCCTACTACAACCGGCCTGGCAACCTTCTCTGCACAAGTTTGAGCTTGGGGAAGGCAAGGAGAAAGGCCAGGGAGCGGGCAGGAAGAAGGGGGGTAGGGGCAGAGGGAAAGGGACCTGACCTCTAGGGGGCCCCGCAGGTACACGTTCTGCTGTGCTGAGAACACTCAACATACGTAGTCTCATTAAAAGCTCACACACAAAATAAGCCCCTAGTCCCAGTTTAGTAATGAAGGCTAAGGGGCACAGGAGAATCCAAAGGACACAGGAAGAGTGGCTGTCAGGGCCAACGGTCCTGGGAAAACCAAATCCATGCTCTTTGGTTCAGGAGAACTGTGACTAGCTCTATTCTCATCTCCACAAATACTTTTCAAATTCTCCGCTAAAATCACCATGAGAAGAAACAACTGCGTTCAAGGGACTAACACAAGAAGTTTCAGAGGGCTTTGGCTGGAGGTGGAGAGTGCACTTGAAGTAAAAATAGTCAAGGCCAGGTTTCACAAGTGTCCCCTCTCCCCTGTAGTTTCATCTTGTTTTGCTTCCTCCTGGTCTCAGTGATCGAGAACAGGTGGCAGCCGCTGGGGCATGAAAAGAGCCCCGGACTTGGTATCAGAAACCTGCACTGGCACATCGGGCTTGGCCTCAGCAGGGTTTGGTTAGTAAGGAGAGAAACCGCTAGGCTTCAGGTTTGGATGGGCAGCCAGGAGGCAGTTTCAAGGACTGTAGAGCAGTATCTGGTAATCACACAAAGAGCAACAGGGAGCTAGTCAAAAGTGCAGGGAGAAATCCAGGATCCCAGGGTAAGAGGTCAAGTCAGGGGGTGACCAACATTGGAGCTAGAAACAGAAGAAGAGAAAAAAGGGCAGTTCTCCAGAAGGGAGTCCTTTGTTGAGTCAAGGGCAAAGGGGGAGCTCTTATCTGGAAACATCTTAAAGATACATTCCTTTGAGTGGGTCTGGGGATGCAGAGAGCCAGAGGAAGATCTGTGAGTGCTCAGGATGCAGTGGGGTACACAGGGTGTGAGCTTGACCTTGAACCCAAAACTCTCTTTTGGAGTCTCTTTTGAAGGAGTCTGGGATGAGAACAGAGGAAGTTGTGCACTAAGGTATCTCTTTGGCAGAAATGTGCTTCCCCGTGGACCTGTGCTTGAGTGGAAGCCCAGCTCCCCTATATTTTCATGGCAGGGAGTGAATCTCAGGGTTAGTGAGCCTGAGATCACTTTATTCATTCCTCTGCCTCCATGCCCCACTGCCTTCCAATCCTTTCAACCACACCAAAGTCAATTCTACTTTGAATACGAGAGAAGGCTCGAAAGAGATGTATGTCCTCCCCAAATAGCACTCTGAAAAGTCAGGAGAAGAAGGAGAGGAGCCCGCTCTGGCTCAGTAATGCCGTGGTGAAGGGAGACAGAAGATTACACTGGTCTACAAGGGGTGAAACCCCTCAACCTCTGCTCTTCAAAGTGCTGAACCCCTGTTTCTGTCTGATGACTATCTTAATGAGCAAACATGTCAGTGGGGTTGGGCAGAGAAGGCAGGTCTGTTTTATAGGGGCAAAGAGTTGGGGTACTTTTTCAGAAGGACCTTGTTGGGGAGTCAGACGTGATAGGAATCAGTGGCCTTCCCTCCCACCCCTGCTTAAACCCGTAAGTTGACATGATCTCTTCTGATAGAATACTGTACCAAATAATAAAGCTAAGGTCACCATTGGAGCCCTATGTGGGCAACTTAACCCTTCACAGAAGAAAACACTATTCTGAAGCCCTGGACGTTCAGCACCTTGCTTGTCAAATGTGAGACAATGTTCAATACATTGTCTATCATGCAACGTCTCCTAAAATAAGCCCCACGTTCTTTCAGAATTTAGAACCAGGACATTTTTTTTTTATGCCCTAAGAATAGGGGATAGTGAGGAAGTGCACTTCTCTGTTTTAAATGATGAGAGCTATGGTAATTTGCCATGTTTCCTTTTTTGCCTTAGCTACCAGGAAGTTCCAATTAGATTTTCTGTTAATTGCAATAATATGCAATTAATCCTTTGGATTAATATGTTTGATAATGCCCTTCTTCAATCTTGGTTTCCCTCTTTGATTTCTATTATTGTAGGTGTCCTTTGTGTAAGCTGTTCAAACCATCTTTGGAAAGAGGTAGATATTTCTATAAAGGACAACAGACTCCTTAATGCATGTTCATGGCCACAGCTGGGTAAGCCATGCAAAGAGTACATTTTTTTGGCAGGAACCCACATTATATCAGCACCATCTTCAGAGATAAAGGACAGCCTTCTGTGTTCCTTCCCTGCCTCTTCCCCTGCCACCACCCTCACAAGGACAAAGTGTCGAGGGAATTCTTTAATCTCTTCTCTTTTAATTGGTGAGAGAAAGTAGTGCCACTCATCAGTGCTCTAAGTTGGAGGGATTTAATTAGATCTAATGACCAGATAAGTGGAGAATTCTCAGTAAGGATCTTTGGGGACTGAATGGTATGAAGAGGATTATGTTGTTATATTTCCCTGTACTTGTTGCCATGGCTGAGGCCACAGTGGAAAGAGAAGCAGGGCACTAACAAGCGTCAGATGTGGATGCTGTTGGTGGGGAAGAAGGTCATCTTTGCGCCATGGTGGAGAAGGCACTCAGAGCAAAGTGTAAGGTGGGAGTGAGCCCTCAAGAGGATGAAATATTTGATTATACTGCCTGAGTCATTCTCACTTTCAGGCGATCTTGCCTTCTATTTGGTCTGTTTCCCAGACTTTCTATCTCCCTGTGACCCTGGCATCTTTCTCACCCTTGAGAAGAGCCACCACTTGGCCCTAGAATGGGTGGAAGTGTTCCCTTGTCAGACTTCCCATGAGCTGCTGCTAAAGCGACCTGTCCCCTTTTGACAAGTCGCCTTTATCTAGTCTGAACAGGATCATTTTGAATATCCGTGTGCTGTCACTTAGGGCCTGGAGTGTCAGATTTCTCTCCCCTCCAAGACCATCTGTCACAGTGAGTGGGGTATTCTAGTCCCAAGAGCCCCGCGGGAAAGTTCTGGGGGCTGAAGGGAAACGTGGGGGAGAAAGGGATTGAAGTCAGTCTGCAAATACTCCAGGTCTGACTCATTCTCAAATGGGGGGATGGGGATGAATTCTTCCCTAGAGAAAGGTCAGTTGAAGCCATGAGGCTTGAGAGGAGGAGAAAGAACTTTCATTGAGTTTTCACCGTAAGTTCAGCATTTGGTCAGAAACTCACACCTGTAATATCATTTCATTCTTATAATATCAGAGCCTGGTGCATAATATGTCTTTAATAAGCATAAGTAAAGTGGATGAATAATTGAATTATCCTGAGAGGTATCACTGTCCTTATCAAATAGAAGAGAAAACCAAGGTTTAGGAAAAAATGAACAATTTGCTGCAGTTTACTCACCAGTGGAGCTAGGATTTGAACCTAGGTCTTTCTTTCTGATGCCAAAGATCACTCTCTTTCCAGTTCAACATGAGTGCAAGACATTGGCCACAGCCCTCTCTGGGCCCTCTCCAGGCCCTCTCCAAACCAGAGCCCATTCAAACGAGGCTTGTGTGTGGTGACCTCAGTTTGCTCACCGATAAAATGGACTGGCTAGGGCAGTGCTTTTTGATGAAGGAAATGGCCACCATTTTTCTTCTTCTCAGAGATACAGTAAAACTGAGATAATTTGTATGGAGGCCACCTTTCCTCTAAATCCAAACCCCCATGCTTGGTGATAAACAGCATTAATGTGATAACTCTGTGTATATGGCTCTCTGTGCCAGGAGATGGATTTGCATATGTGCTACATACCTTTCACCAGTACCTAAAAGTGATGCTTTATATCAATGTCTCTGGACACCTGGTAGCAGCAGCTCATGTCATTAAGGAAACAAAACAGACACACACACACACACACACACACACACACACACACACACACACACA